>NC_056743.1:402430551-402730551 GCF_019279795.1 Protopterus annectens | reverse complement strand
GGGTGCAGACTAGACACCAAGTCTCAGGCTTCCCAACCACAAAGTGCAGAGCTTCACAAGTTACTTTCTGTTCTTCCTCTTCAGTTCTGTACTGCAGGGGAGTTCCTCAGTGCACTGGGGTTCATAGCAGCAACCACTCCTATGGTCCCCTTCGCCACACTCCATATGAGAAAGATCCAGTAGTACCCCAAATCCACCTGGTCCAAACATTCCTATCCCCTGGAATCCCAGATTATTTTCCTACCTTACCTAAAGAAAATCCTTTGGTGAATATCACGGATAAGGTTCAACCTAGGGCTACCTTTCAAACTGCAGACACCTTAACAGGAGCGGCACACAAATACATCAGATGATACTTGGGGGCATGCACAGGCAGCTTGAGAGTTCATGGATAGTGGCCATCAAAGTTCAGAGCACATCAGTCTGAAGGACATGAGGGGAGTAGTAGACATTCTGCAGATCATCTCATTCTTGGAAACCAAGCCCATTAAGAATGCTCTCTTCCATCTAACCAAGGACCATCACCAGAAGCTACACTCCACAATGGACTTGCTCACACAACAGAAGGGCATATTACTTCGTTCCAGCCTTTCATCCCTCAACCTGATATTATGGAAGATAGGATTCTGATACCTTCTAGACACCAGTTTTCTGAGGACATGCTTAAGGTTCTCCAGGAGGCAAGGAAACCTACTACCAGGAAGTCTTGCATAGCAAAAATGGAAAATATTTATTATCTGGTGTTTGGCTAAAAAAGAACCCAGTACAGGTTGAAAACCTAATGGTCCTGTCTTTTGTGTGAGCTGTTGAAATCTGGCCTAGCATATTCAACTATTAAGGCGTACATTTCAGCCATATCTGATTGCCTGTCTCTGGATCCCTCCTGTTCGGGACAAATTAGTGGTAAAACTATCCTTAAAAGATGTACTCCACCTGAAACCTTCAAGGAAGGATATCTGGCCTACTTGGGACCTCAATTTTGTGCTAGAGAAACTCAGTCTCCCTCTTTTCATGCCAGCAGCATCTTCCTTTTTCAAATTTTGTACTTGGAAAACCATTCTTCTGGTACCTCTCACCTTAGCCATGTGAGCCTCCAACCTACAGGCCCTTAATGGCAACACCTCCCTTACTTTTCACAGGGATCGTGTCTTTGAGGGACAGTCCCTCCTCCATGCCTAAACTAGTAAAATAACTATCTCTCAGTAAGGCTAGAAATCTTCCCACCTTCTTCTCTAATCCACTGAATACGGGAGAAGGGATTATACATTCTTATGACATGCATAGACAACTCATATTCTACCTTGATAAGACTAAAGATATCCACAAGTCGGATCAACTGTGCATCTCTTTCTAGTAGCCAAGCTAGGTGACCCAGTTTCTAAGCAAACTTTTGCCAAGTGGATTTTTAAATCCTGTACCTTTTGCTATACTCAACATGGCAGGTCCTTACTCTGCCCAGCAAAGGCACATTTTGCTAGAGCTCTGGCCTCATCTTGAGCCTTTTATAAAGGGAATGAGACTAGAACAATCATAGAAGCAGCTAATTGTTCCTCTGTACATATCTACCAAGCGTTGCAGCGTGGATGCTTTCTCTTAACTCCCGAGCTGCCTTTGTCACGTCAGTTTTGTCTCTCATCTAACCACCCTTCACACTTCCTAAGCTTTGGGAATAATCCAGCAGTTTGGAATACAACAGTGATCTAAGAAAGGACACAGTACAGTTGTCTAAAGAACTTACCATAACAGTAGTGCCCTACTTATCATTGTTGCAGAATATTTCCTATCCTGCCCCCCCCCCCCCCACACACACACACACACACACTTCTCTGCTTCTGCCTTCCTTTTCCTCATGGACCAAGTGGTATCACTTTTTTTCTCCTTCTTCCCTCCTGACGAGTTTATTTTTTCAGAAGCCTCTACAGGTTACTGGCTTGGAGATTAGTCTTGAGGATTTACGCTCACATGTCTGCTTATGTAACCTTATGCTTGCAGGCATAGACCAGGCATATTTATTTTATTATTTATTTATTTATTTTTTTTTACTTATTTTTTATTTTACATTTGTTTACTGGGAAAGTCCAACTGGACACAGGTCCATTTTCAGCGGAGGCCCGGTGGGAAACCTCCAGTTACAGACATGTCAGCATTTACAAGCACTCAAGTGAATAAGTAAAGATAACGTTACAATGATTGCATATGGATAAATTGACAACGATTACAGCAGTGACAATCAAACAAATGGTAGCCAACGTGATAGTTTGAGACTGAACACTAAGTACTAGTTGAGAGTAGGATTCAATTGGAGACGTTTATTGAATAAACACAATGAGATGATACAGACGGTACTTTGTATTGTTGAAGATGGTTGTTAGTGTGAGCTGCTAATTCTACACAATGATTAGCAACAGTTTAACAGGAGGTGGTTACCCGGGAGAGTTGCAAGAACATAACCAGGTGTTCATGAAGTGTGACTTTATGAGCTTTTTGAATTGTGTAGTAGAGCAGTTGGAAGTCATCGGGGTTAATTCCATATTTTAGAAATGGTGTTAAGAGAAGAGAGACTTTCCAGCATCATTATTAGCATTGGTGGAGTTTAGAAGGTTTTGATTACTGGAGGGTAGAATTCTAGTAGTGACATACGGTTGTACTAGATTTTGGAGAGCAGGGATTTTTTTGGGTTGCTGGACTATCTTGTGTGCAAAGGTCAGTTGATTAAATTGTAGCAACTGAGAAAGTTCAAGCCAGTTTAGCAGTTTGAGACGTACAGTGATGACTCCTGTATGGGGCCTCAGTTGCAAACCTGGCGATTTTATTGTAGCAAGATTGCAGTTTGTCAGTTTTGTGGAGATTTGGTTAGAACTGGGGAGGCGTATGGGAGGGTAGATAAAGAGGTGTGTTCGAGCTATGGTGGCTTTTGTGTATTTAGTAAGAAATTGCATATTCCGATACATGAGACCATGTTTCTTGTGAACCACCTTGATTGTTTGAGCTATGTGAATGTCAGATTTTAGGCTATTCTCAATTTCGAAGTAGTTTAGTGTGGGTTGTTGGGATGATTATTGTTTTATTTTTGGACAAGATATTAAAAGAGTGGTGTGGTGACGGGAGTCTTGTTGGGCTAAAGAGAAGTTTTGTTTTGTTGGGGTTAAGAATGAAGGGCGTTAGTAAGCCATGTTTCGACAGATAGAAAGGAGTCTTGGGTTATGTTGTGGAGTTTTTTAGTGTAGGGGCAGCACAAATTAGGGTGGAGTCAGCATATTGCACTACAGGTGCATTAGGTGTAGAGACAGTGAGCTAGCTAGTGAATAGAGAGAATAATAGTGGCCCAAGGAAGGAGCCCAGGGAAACCTCTAAGGCAACTGGAAGAAGAGGGGAAAGTTTGTGTTACCATTGGACTGCCTGCAGTCTACCTGGTAGGTAGCTTTGGAACCAATTGTTACTGGAAGAGCTAAGGTTTGTGGAGAGAATATTGATAAGTTTATTGTGGTTTACCATATCAAAGGCTTTGGATACGTCCAAAAATAAAGTGGCTCCATGGAAGGTTTTGGCTTAGGTACCCCATCCACATGTCCAGGTGAGATAACCCAAACAGTTTGGAGTACTGCTGATTGGAATGAAGTTTTCCCCCATGCCCCTAGCATTAGTATAAACGTTTTTGGTTTGTCAACTTATTTCTACTCCCACCCGCATCAATAAAACTCCAGCTCCATTCTAGATTGGATCCTAACTTCCAACCCTAATCAGTACTGTAATCCCATAACTTTATCTGACCTTAAGTGATAATCTCCCTGTCCCTGTACTAAGAGTACCTTCTCATACCCCAAAAACCCACCTTTATAGTGACTGCCAAAATCTATCCAGCTTCAACACTAATACTTTCACCTACCAACCGTCTCTTGTTAACTGGTCTCACCTGTTCAGCCTTCCTCTAAATGGTGCTGTTGTTGAATTTAACGATACTTTCCTTGACATACTAAACACCCTAGCACCCATCAGAAAAAATTAGGTTAAAATCTAATCCTGCACCCTGGCTCTCCAAAGATACCCTTTCTACCATGAAACTTAGAGACACTACCTTGAAACAATGGACAAAATCATAATCATTTTCTGTTCTCCTTAAATTAAAAAAAAACTAAAAAACCTTACCATAAAACTTAGAATTTTTTCTTGTCTTGGATAATATCAAGAAGCACAATATTCCCACCCTTCAAACCTCCAAAAATTTTGGTACTACACCATGAGCAATATACTCCGTGGAAAACCTTCTACTCCCAACCCTTTCCCCAATAAAACACCTCTGAAAACAGGCACCCTACTAAATAGTTACTTCATTGACTCTATCCATAAACTAACCCCGCTAGGCGCTAACCAATCAGAACCCCCCCACCCTCCACCACCTGCCTCCACTTAGCCTTCACACTGAAACCTGTTTCCAGTGCTTATATAAAATCCCTTCTACAGAAACTTAAACATTGTTCTCCTTCTTTTGACAAACTACCCCCAATTTCTCAAACCTGCAGCCAATACTATAGCATATCCTGTTTCAGTCCTTATTAACCATTCTATCAAAGAATCCCTAGTCCAAAACATTTGGAAAACCTTTTATACGATTCCACTTCACAAAGCAGGCAACTCCACCGACTCATCCACTTTCTGATCTATAGCCATCCTCTCCACTCTCTCAGAAATTCTGGAGAAATGCATTCACAGACAAAATTCTTAACGTATTTACTCCAGGAAAATCTCCTCACTCTCTCTCAACATGGTTTTAGGCCCCACCACAGCACATCCACAGCTCTTCTATTCTTCACCCAGACTATAGCAGTGATAACAATAAACTGGTGTCATGCCTATTCTTTGACCTCTCTGTGGCATTTGACACCATCTCCCACCCCAAGCTTCTTAGTAAACTGACTGAACTCGATCTCTCTGCATCCAATATTCTCAGGTTCTCTAGTTATCTTAATAGACAGCAATCTGTTAGATGGCAGACCTCCTGCTCACCTTTCTTACCTGCCCAAACAGGTGTACCCCAAAGATCCATTCTAGATCCCCTTCTCTGTATTATCTTTACTAATCTACACTCCGCCTACTGCACCTCATCTCTGATCCAGTACGCCGATGATTCTACTCTTATTACCATCTCTGACGATCCTACTGACCCTCACTCAGATGACTTAACACCACTGAACACCGGTTAATCAATAACCAAGTCATCCTTAACCCAAAGAAAACTAAGCTTCTTCTTTTCCTTCCAAAATCTATGTCCAACCTTAAAGCTTCCTTCAGTCTCTGTTCCCTAGACAGCACTATCATTCACACTAGTCTCATACCAGATATTACAGTTATTACAATTGACGATCAGCTGAAATTTGACATTCATATTTATTTATTTATTTTATTTTACATTTGTTGACTGGGAGAATCCGACTGAATAAATGTCCATTTTCAGTGGAGGCCCGGGGAGAAAAACTCCACAGTTTGTAAATATACAAAGGCAAGTAAACACATAGTCATTTCACACACAGAGACACAAAGTACAAAACATAACATTTTAGAAGTACATAGAGAGAAAATGTTTTGGCTGAACATTTTAGAGGTACATGGAGAAAAAAATATTTTAGCTGCAGTTTGTAGTATCAGGACATGTTAGTTGTATGACCAGTAATTTCTACTTGAATTTCTGAGAGTATGTATGATTTGCCCATTGAGTTTTCAAGAGTATAATAGAATTGCTGGTAGGTGAGGTTTGCACATTAAGAATAGTAGTATATGCAGAAAATTAGTATGTGGAGGTTGATAGAGAAAGTCCCGAGGGAAAAAGCAGGTGTAGAGGGTCAACCTGGGGGAAGGCATTGGCATTGCCTATTGAAAAGGAGGTGTTCCTTTAGTAGTTGTTTAAACTTAATGACAGAATTTGCTGAGGTAATATCAGGGGCAGAGAGTTTTAGATTCTGCCTATGTAGTTAGGAAACAGGGAGTCTCCTGCGGAGTTGTTGGATCTGGTGATTTTGATTAAGGTCCTGTCACTAGAGCGTAGTTGTCTTGGGTTTTCATGTGTTTTAAGTAAATTAGATAGTGTTGGTATTTTGTCTGGATATAGTAAGAGTTTTTTTTAGCAAAAACTAGTTGGTGGAATGTAATGAGATTTTGAAGTTCAAGCCAATTTAGTTGGTATAGCAAGTGGCAATGATGGGAACTGTAGGGAACATTTGTGGCAAATCTGGCAATTTGATTGTAACATGTCTAGTTTTGTAATTTCTGTTTTGGATAGGTTGGTGAAGACAGGGGCAGCATATAGGTGTGGATAGTAGCAGAGTTTGAGCCATGGTAATTTTAGTCTGTTGATTTAGGTATGTTTTATTTTTGTACAGACTCCCTAGTTTTCTGTGTATGTTTTTGATGGTTTGATTTATGTGCAGGGCAAACTTAAGTTTGTTGTCGATTGTAACACCCAGTAGTTTTGTGTGGGAGTTTGAGGAGATAATAATACCATCACTAGACGTTATACTGAAAGAATCAGTGTCTAAGTTGGATTTATTTGCTTTGAAAATTAGTAATTTGGTCTTGTTTGGGTTCAGTAACAGGTTTTTACTGAGAAACCAACCTTCAGTGATTTTAAAGACTTGTTGGTTAGTGGAAAGGAGTGTGAGGGGGTTGGTGGCTGAGCAGACTAGTGTTGAGTCGTTGGCATATTCTATGACCATTGCATCTTGGGTGATCTTATTCAGATCATTGATGAGTATGGAAAATAATAGAGGGCCTAAAATTGATCATTGTGAGACTCCAGTTGTAAAAGAGAGCAGTGTGGATAGTTTGTTATCCCACCCTGACTGCTTGTTGTCTACCTATTAGGAAATTTTGAAACCAGGCTAGTGAGTTAGCAGCTAGTCCAAGGTCAGAGAGGAACTCCAGAAGTTTGGGATGGTTGACCATGTCAAAGGCTTTTGATAGGTCTAAAAATATGGCTGATGTTAGATTGCCTAGATTTCAGTTCTGGTTGATGAGGTTGGTGAAAGAGAGGATGGCAGTTGTACTGTGGGCTGGTCTAAATCCGTGTTGGGTAGGAGTGAGAAGTTTTTTTTTAGTAGGTATTGCATAAGTTGCTGGTGAATACATTTTTCTAATATTTTGGCAAGTGGGGATAATATGGCAATAAGGGTGATAGTTGGTAAGGTCTGTACAGGTCCCACCTTTGTGTAGTGGGGTGACACATGCTACTTTCCAGATTGTTGGAATTTTGCTTTCTATTATTGATCTGTTCAGGAGAATTGATATTGGATAGGCTATCTCATTAGCAGCGATTTGAAGGTATTCGGCTGAAATGTTGGCAGCTAGGCTAGTTGGTTTGAGTTTACCTAATAGTCTTTTTATATAATCTGTGGGAATAGGTTTGAATTGGAAGGTGGTATTGATATTGGTAGCAGACTTGGGGTTTTTAGTAGTAGATGTGGGTGGTTGTTGGACTAATTTTGAAATGGTTTCTATGAAAAATCTATTAAAGGCTTCTGGAATTTCAGTGCTATCCTTTACAGTGGTTGGTGTTGGGGTACTCGGTCTGCCGGGGTGGAGTAATGTATTTAACCCTACCCAGAGTTTTTGGAGGTTGTTTTGGTGTCTATTTTGCAAATTGAGAAAATAGTTCCTTTTGTCTAGTATAATTTATTTTTTTGTTTCGTTTCTGAGTTTTTGGAATTCTTGTTTGGTTGCTATGGTTTTATTGGCTCTCCATTGATGCCAGGCTCAATTTCTTTGGGCTGTCATGGTTCTAGTGGTACTTGTGATCCAGGGGGCTATTGTAATTTTTTGTTTGCTTGTGCGAGGAGGGGCATGGGTGTTTAAGATGTTTAGGAAGGTAGTGTTAAATAGCTCAACTGCTTCGTCTAGTGGGAGGGTCTTTAGAAGTTTCCAATTTTGGTATTGAAGTTCAAGTTTGAATTTTATGTCAAAGTTTCTTTTGTTTCTAATGGTCCGGGTTGGTGGTTCAGAGTTGGTGTGGGATTTGAGTTTTAGTAGGAAGGTGGGCTGGTGGTTACTGAGGTTATCTGGTAGGACACCTGCTTGATATAATGTATTGGCATTATTTATTAGGGTCCAGTCTAGGAGGCTTTCTTTGCTTTTATTACCACCTAGCCTTGTACTGGAGTTAATGATTTGGGAGAAATTTTACACATTTATGAAGTTGGAGGGGTTGCAGCTAGCGCATGTATGCCAGTCAATGTTAAAGTCACCTAGGATAATTGTTTCTTGGGGTAGGTTTTGATTGGTCCAATGTAAAATGGCTTCTAGGTTGGGGGTGTTATTGCCCGGTGGCATGTATCCTATTATAATATTAATAGATTTTTTTGTCGGTTAGTTCAAGTTTGGCTAGTAGTAGTTCTGAGGGCATTAGGAGGAGTATAGGAGGGGTCAATACTTGTAACCTTTAGGTTGTTTTTATAAATTAATGCTACACCACCCCCTTTTCTGAAAAGTCTATCATCACATATTACATTATAGCCTGGGGGAAGGAATTTGCTGTCGGGAGTAGTAGGTTTTAACCAAGTTTCGGTTAGGGATAGTAGATTTGGGGAATAGGTGTCTATTAGAGTATGTAGTAGATGTATTTTATTATTAATGCGTATGTTTATGTTCAGGAAAAGTAGGCTATTCTCTGGTCTGGAGAGTAAGGTTGAGTTATTGGATGGAGGTGGGGAGGAGGGGGGAGTGTATGTCAGGGTTTGGGCCAGGGTTAGGGTGCATGTCGACTGCTAATCTTAGTTGGTGACTGATATAGTGAAGGCGTTTTGTTAGCTTAGCAAGAATGTGAATATACTTGTGTGTGGAGAGTGATTTTGTCATTGTTTTGATCAGTGTCATGGATGCTAGAGGTCTTGTTCTGTGATGGTAACTACTTGAGGGTATGTGTAGGCTATAGTGTTCGGTGTGGGTGGAGCAGGTGGATGTATGCTTTGATGGGGTGGTAATGGTGGTAGAGTGGTGTGATAGGAGGTGAGGTGATAGGATATAGCTAGTAGTGCAAGGGTGATGGCGTTGATTGCATACATAAGTGGTTATAAAGGTATGTGTGTGGGAATTAATGGGGAGGTGTAGTGGGAGGTGTGTGTAGGTTGAAGTCAATGAGGATTGGCAGATGGTGTTTGGTTGTTTTGTGATTGGTTGATGGGTTAGTGGGAGGAGTGTATAGGTATAAGTTTAGAGGTAGTGGGGGCGGATGAGAATTGGGGGCAGGGTAGGGGAGCGGAGTAAGTCGAGCGTAGCGAGGCTCAGCCACCCTGAGATCACAGAGCTTACAGAGACAATCAGTAAAGTCTAACCAGGGAAAGCAGGAAAGAACCGGCCAAAGTGGGGTAAGGTCTGTAAGACTGTTTCCTTTTACGTACTCTATAGAGCTTGAAATAGGTATTGCCGGGGGGGGGGGGGCTTAATCCAGTATTACTAGTGCTGCAAGCTCCCAAGCGGACCATACAATTACTAGATACATTTAAAATGTAACATTGTAACAGATAATGACCTTGTTGCTGTCTTTAGAAAAAAAAATTTTTATAAAATGCTGACTGCAGGAGGTTATATTAAATTCGCAGCAGTCCTTTTGGTCCTGATCCATTCGTGGGGGCGAGTTCAGTGAGGAGGGTAGTTTAGGTGTATAAACCTAAGGGTAAAGATGAGAAGAGAAATATGTGCACTTTAGTATATAGCTAATATGGTAACATTCACTGTACAGACATATGCAGCAAGTAAGTAAATCCTTACAATAAGATACTGAGAGGCCTAAACAAAATACGATACTGTTTAACAAGCAGCCACCTACCTCTGGATACTAAGAAACAACTAATGTATAATGCTGTAGGTATACAAGTTTAGTTGACAGTGCCTGACGACTTTCAGCTGAAATACCTTACAGGTAAAAAGATGAACGGTTATTAGATGTATGCCTAGAAAAGCATGTGTCCGTAGTGTTCACTGTGAATTAATCACTTTCATGAACAGACGTTTAAAAATACACCTATTACACTAACGGCTGGCATAGCCATACAAAGGGTCCTATAAGCCCTTTACAGTATGCTATTCTAGGTGTTAATTGGGAAAAACAAGATATGCTTCCTTCCTAGGGGTTTAGGAAGATGTAGGCATTTAGTTTGCAAGGTTATCTAGTATATTGCCGCTTAGTCTGTTTCTTGACCCGATAGACCTAAATTGCGCTTCACACGTGGTTCACACAAACTAAAAAAAAAAAAAAAAATCTTCCCCAGCTGAAGCCTTAAATACAGATAAGCTTAGCATATCCAACAACCCATCAGAAAGACCAATCAAAAACTCGGCATTTTGTATAGAAACAAAAAATTCTTATCCATCACCTCAAGGACTTCACTAGCTCAAGCCTACCTCTTCCCTTGCCTCCTGTATGCTTTCCGTATGTTTATTCACCTCCAAGCAAATCTTTTAACCAAACTAGAACAAACATACAACCACGTAGCTAGATTTGCCTCTTCCCTCAACTATTCCAACTTTCTCAGCTACAGATGACACGTCTCTGTGTCACAAACCTCTGCAGTCTGTTCCTCATTGTCTACCCTCCTATCCCTATATAAACCTTCACGATCTTTCCAAGGCACTGACCAACAGCTACTTGACAACTACATGCCTAACAAAGCAATAGGCAGATTACTGTGTAGATGCTCTGTATCTCAAATTTTGAACAAGTTCCCTTCCAGTTTACGTTCTATCCAATCTTCATTTCAGTTCAAAAAAGAATTGAACTTCCTTGCTACCTCTCCCTCCTGCACCAACCACCACCCTATCTAACTTTCACTTGCGTTTATATTATATTATCAACTGATGAAAAGAGCAAACGCTCTTTAATCAAACTGATAATGTTGAAAGTCCTAAACAGCGAAGACACGGAAAAGCAATTTTTTTCCCAGGGAAAAAATCCACTGCTCCGCAAAAAAAAAAAAAACACAAAACGAGTGGTGGGCTGTGCCCCCCACACCCCCTCTACTTAAATATACCAACTCCGGGATCGCACCATAGTGGAGGAAATGGCAAAGTCCCGAAGACATGGCCCACCATTTTTTTTCCCTGGGGAAAAAAAGATGTTCCGTGTCTTCGCTATTTAGGTCTTTCGACATTATCAGTTCCCGGTCAACAAATGTTAAATAAATAAATAATAAATAAATAAATAAATCAGTTCGATGAAAGTGTTCACTCTTTTCATCAGCCGATAATGTAATATAGACCCCTTTTATTTATCTAATTGTTTGATCCACAATAATTCTTCTCTCCTGACTATAATGTCACTGTTATAAATACTAGCACTGAGGCCGCTGAGCAACACTGTACCTAATTTTTGCTGAATTTTTATGTTTTAATTTTCGTTATTTGCATGAATATTTGTTGCTTTATACTCATTTGTCATATATTTATATTGCTGCTTATGTAAACTTTGTCATTTGTTCTGTGTGTGGAGCTTTTCTCCTCGGGTCTCCACTGAAAATGGGCCTCGGACCAGTTGGACTAACCCAGTTAAGAATAGACAAAATAAATAAATAAATATGACTCTACTGGTAAGTTCCTACACAACTGTATTTTCATGTAGTTACTGAACAGACTGAACTGATTTAGGCTTTTCTGAGATTAAAAGCTCTTGCAAGAAGGTACTGCTTGTATTTATTTATGGGATGTGGTTTGAGAAAAGGCATGTAGATGACTGCACCCCATGTCGTGAATAATGTAAGATGCCTTCATTTTTTAGATTCAGTAATTGGTAAGATTTAAAGTATTTTTGCCAGTAAAGGGCACATCCGCAGTGTGTCTGGTTTGCAGTGGGTTCTGGAATTTGTTTAATAGTGATTTTTAACAGTTTTCTAGAATGTCAGGTTATAGCCTGTAGTCAAGGTGCAAGTATAGGTAAGTGGCTTGAGCTTCATGAAGTGTGTGTTTTTCAGAAATGTTGGATAGAGTTCTGTGATGGAATGCATGAGTTTGTCATTCAGTTTGTGATTGCAAACATCAAAAGTGAATCTGTGTTTAAAGTGAAATGTTAGTAGGTCTTCAGTGGAGGACTTTATTAACAAGTTACCAAATCTGCAGGCTGGCCATGATTGCATGGAATCCAACAACCATGTAGACCCTACATATCTTCTTTGTGCAAGCCACTGCTGCAGTCATAACTTCAATGAGCTCTGCTACAAGCAGAGTCCTACCTCTTGTCAGAGTTTTTCAGCTCATCCCTTTCCCTCCTTTGCCTAACTTAACGTCTTCCACACCTGATATCTCCATGTCATGGTTTAAAGTTATATACATAGTTGGCCATCTCCATTTTCCTGCCATGTCATGAATGGCTCAATCAACAGCTCATTCTTTTTTGACCTTTGCTAATTAGAGATGGATCTTTATGATCTTGGGATGTTATACCTTAATGTTAATAGCTTTTTTTCTTTTTTTTTTTCCAGCTGTCATTTGGTAATCCTTAAATTCAGCATCTTTCGGCAGTAACTTAGCTTCTTTTCTCTACTCTATTTTTCTAACGTTAAAAAAAGTTTACCTAGTGTTACGTAGCATTTTAATAATTATGCAGAGTTTTGTTACTTGGATAGTCTAGAGTTTGTTTTATATTTATAGCCTGATGTCCTCCTATTCCTATGTTGCGGTATTCTTAATGTGGGATTCCCCTCCTCAGGTGACCCGAACCTCTGCTCCTATACAAAAGCTTAAGCCTGGCTGCTGTAGGTCCATGGGACATCACACATAGGGCCTTAAACCAGGGGCCTTAAATGTGACATCTGCACGCACAGACCCCAGAACTTTACAGCCGCAGACGACATCTCATGGATCGCTTTGCTCCTATACTCGAAGACTTCTAAAAAGCTAAGTACCCCATTGGGAAATTTTTTTGTCTATTTTGCTTGAGCTTGGTTAGCCGTAGTTATCTTTAGCTGATGTCAGCTAAGAAGTGCATATGCTGTTGCGGGCATCAGATACCGCAAAAAGGTATGCATGACAGTTCCGTCTTTTGTCCAGAGAAGGAACACCGCCATACATCTTGTTCCACTTGCCAATCCTTTGATGTTCTTCGTGTTTCACTGTTGCAGTCATCATTTGTGGGTTATCCCTGCTGGGTAGCCCTCAGCCGGCCTGAATACCAGAGTAACAATTGTCCCTCCTGTGTCAGCTGCAGGTCGCCTGGGACTGACGTCAGGTCGTCAGTGGTATAAAACAGGGCAGCCAACGCCATTACATCAGTCTTTCTTGCCATGGAGCCCGAAGCAGTTGCGTGTGCATCGGTCGGCCGCTGCCAGAGTGAAGTAGAAAACGACTAAAGCTAAGTACCCCATTGGGGATTTTTTTCTTGCACTAACCGATGTCCGAAAAAGTAAATTATCTCTGCTGTGGAAAAGAAGTACCACACCCAGACTTCCATAACTTGTGTGTAACGTGTTTAAGGCCCAGACCACGACGTCCCCGGATGTCGATTCTGCACCCTCTTTAACGCTAGGACCATCCGCCATAGAGCAAAATTGGTAGCTAGATATTTCAAAGACGGTTCTTTGCAGTACGAAATGGCATCCGTCGACCAGCATACAGTAGAGATCCCCAAAAAGAGAGAGAATAAAGAAAGGGATGGACCACATAAAGTTCAGCCTTCAGACGACTCAGCCCTGAAGCCAGCCAGCAGCACAGCGGAATTCAGTGAGGTGCCTATGCAGCCCCTGATACCTGCTGCTGTACCTCAGCAGGCTTCTACCGAGACCCATTCGAAGTCCGGTATGCCGCCTTATCGTTAGCCGATGTCAGCTAAGAAGTGCAAATGCCATTGCGGGGCGTCCTATACCTCATAAAGATGCGCATGACAGTTGCTAATTTTGTCTAGGGAAGGAACACAACCATACATCTTGTTCCATTTAGCAATCTTTTGATGTTATTTGTGTTTCATTGTTGCAGTCATCACTTGTGGGTTAAACCTGCTGGGTAGCTCTTGGCCGGCCCAAATACCAGAGTAAAGATTGTCCTTCGTGCATCTGCTGCATGTCACCTGGGACTGACGTCAGGTTGTCAGTGGTATAAAACAGGGCAGCCGATGCCATTACATCAGTCTTTTTTGTCGTGGAGCACATAGCAGAAGCAATTTGCATGTGCTTCAGTCAGTCGCTGTCAAAGTGAAGTAGGAAACGACTAAAGCTAAGTACCCCATTAGAGATCTTTTTCTTGCATGAGCCAATGTCCGAAAAAGTAAATTGTCTCCCTTGTGGAAAACAAATATCACACCAAGACTTCCATAACTTGTGTGTAAAGTGTTTAGGCCCAAACCACGACATCCCCAGACGTTGGTTCTGTGCTCTCTTTAATGCTAGGACCATCTAGAGACACCCACAGGTTCCATAGTCTAAGAAGCATCTTGCTGCATACCGGACTCCGAATGGGTCTCAACAGAGGCCTGCGAATCTGTAGAAGCGGGCATCAGGGGCTGCAAAGGCGCCTCACTGATTACCAGTGGACTGGTGACTAGCTTAACAGAAGTGTCGTTGGCTGTTTTGGACCGATGCGGTCTGTCTCTGTCTTTCTCTTTACGTTTTTTTCGGAAGATCGGTAGTCAGATGGCTTATCGAAGCTATTTCGGAATACGGAGAATGAGAGCGAAAGAATTTAGCGACAGATAGCCCGACAAATGGTTCAGGAGTTAAGGCACAAACCCGACAGCGAGGGACGTCGTGGTCTGGGCCTAAACAGGTGACACACAGTAAGAATGAAAATCTCTGTGAAGTATTTGCTTTCCACAGATAAGACAGTTGTTAACTTTTTCTGTCATCGGTTAGAGCAAGAAAAAAAGATCCCCAACAGGGTACTTAGCTTTAGAAGACTTCAGGATTACAAACTCGAAAACGAAAATTTCAGGTAGCGGCCGACCAGCACTTGGGTTCATAGGTAGGTACTAGGCTATCGGCCCAAGGGCCTATGTAAGCCTAGCCAGCAAGGTTCCATAGCTTATGCCACCCAAGAAAGTTATTTTCCTGTGCCACTGTCGAGCAGAGACACAGAAGTGATCCCCAGGGTGTATTTCCCATTTCCCATCCACTCATCAAGATTTTTGTTGAAGAGTGCTAATGAAGAACTTTGCTTGACATAGATGGGTAGCTTGTTCGAAAGTATAGGAAGTCTCTGGGACAGGAATCTATCCCTCCCGCATGTCCTGTTTATTGTGGTGACAAGGTTTAGGTCCCTAGACTGTGTAGCTCGGAGGGATTGGGATTTCTTTAGGTGTAGCATGTCCAACAGCTCTGGGTTTGACATAGCTTTATATGTTAGGCAGAGATCACCTCGGAGTAGGCAATATGCTATAGAGTAAAGCTGGAGTTTTTTGAGGGCGGTCAGTGTAGGGCATCTGTTTGAGGCCAGTAATCTTCTTTGTGAGGTACTTCTGTGGCCCTTCCAGCTGCTGCAGATGTCTTGAGGTACATTCCAAAAGGGGCGTTGTACTCTATAATGGGTCTAATGAGTGACAAGTAGAGGGGAGCCATAACCTCTGTTTTCCTGGATGAGAACCCTTTTATGATGAGGTGTGCCACATAGAAGGACTTCCTAACTAGTGTGGCGATGTGACTATCAAAGGAGAGACTACTATCCACCTGGGTCCCAAGGTCTCTTATCACGCATTCGGTGTTAAGTGGATTGCTGCCTATGTGGTAATTCATGGGTACAGTGTTTTTACCAAAGGAGATGACAATGCACTTTTTGGCATTGAGCTTGAGGCCATGGCTCTGACACCAGTCATCTGTCTCAGTGAGAAATTGTGAACTGCTTCTGCTTCAGGCTCCTCCTCGGCAAGAAAGACTGGTGTAATGGCGTCGGCTGCCTGTTTTATACCCCTGACGTCATGGAAGAAGCGACAGCATCCGATGCAGAAATCCTAAGACTGTGGTATTCGGGCCGACTGAGGGCTTCTTGCAGGCAGATAACCCAAGTGTGATGACTGCAACAGTGAAACACGAAGAACATAAATTCCTAACCGTCATCTTTCGTAAATGTAACCTCCTCTGTTACAACAGCTTCTCAAGATGGCTGAGGATCTGATCACTCTTATCAGAGGAAATCAGATTACCCCTGCTAAAAGAAAAAGTGCCATTTAACAGTAGCTATTAGACCTCTAAACTGCCAGTTCCATATGTTGAAATATCAGCAACATACCTTGGAACTTTTAAAGCAAAAAAATGTCCTCCTTGCCAGACAGTCCAGCTTCCAGAGAGCTAGGGGAACTCTTACAATCCACTTCTCAAGTGGCAGAGCATTTCCTTCACTGTGGATACAATGCCCTAGAAGCCTTTAGCAGGGCTACAGTGGCGGGGTCAGTTATTAGAAGACATGCATGGTTGAAAAGAACAACTTGTCTCTGATCATGTCAAATCCAAACTCCTAGATGCATCCCTTGATAAGGATCGCTTGTTTGGAACTAAAGCAGAGGAGGTGATAAAAAAAATCGAGGATTAAAGCCAAATATCAATGCAGACAGTAAAAGACTTCCTCCAGGTCCAACCTCCCAGATTCAGCAGGAACTTTCCCACGAAACACTGCTCCTTTCTTGCCCAATCTAGGCCTGTGCAAGGGAAAGGGCCAAGGGCCAGACCCCCCCAGGCAGCAACTACAAGGACAGTAGAGACCCAGACAATGGACCTCTACAACCTCCAGGGCAGGAAGTTCTAAGTCCACTCCCTACCCAAAGGATTCGCCATGACTTCTCATCCTCCTCCTGCCCCCCCCCCCCCCCCCCCCAGAAAGGTTAGGTGGAAGGCTATACCTTTACAAAGAAATCTGGCCATCCATCACAAAGGACCATTGGTTCCTAAAAATTATTTACCAAGGATAAAAATTCACCTTCAAAGAAAGTCACGTCTTATCAGGGTACCCAGACATTCCTACAAGTCAGCAGGCAGAAGCCCTAAGACAAATTCAGAAACTCTGCGCTCAAGGAGCAGTGGAGCCTGTACCCCAGGAACAAGCTGGAAAAGGGTTTTATTCAAGATTGTTTCTGGTACCCAGGAAAGAGGGCACTTGGTGCCCTATTCTGAATCTATCCAAACTAAACCTTTCACTGATAGTGCCAACATTCAAAATGCTTATGCTCCAAAACTTCCTGCCCATGCTGACCCCAAATTCCTGGCTAGTCATCCTGGACCTAAAGGATGCCTGCTTCCATATACCTGTAAGGGAGTTCTGCAGAAGGTTCCTTCACTTCAGGGCAGGCTCAAAACACTTTCAGATGATGTTCTTCGTGTTTCACTGTTGCAGTCATTACATTTGGGTAATCTGCTGGCAGGTTGCCCTCAGTTGGCCTGATTAGCAAAGTCTTGGGTCCTGCGTCAGTTGCTGTCTCCTCTTCCATGACGTCAGGTCGACAGGGGTATAAAACATGCAGCCGACACCATTTTATTCAGTCTTTCTTGCCGAGCGGTGCCCGAAGCAGAAGCAGTTCACAAGTGCCGGTCGGCCGACTCCTGAAATTTTCGTTTTCGAGTTTTCAGAACCGAAGTCTTCAACTAAAAGCTAAGTACCCCGTTGGGGAAACTTTTTCTTGCTCCTTACCGATGTCAGTAAAAGTTAATAATTGCATTACTTGTGGGAAGCAAATACCTCATAAGGATTTTCATTTGTACTGTATTCCTTGCCTAGGCCCTGACCACAACATACCTTGCTGTCGGTTTTGTGCTAAATTTAATCAAAGCACTATTAAACGTCAGTATATTTCTGCTTCTAAATATTTTGGCTCACGATTTAATTATCCAGAAATGTCATCGGTTAGCAATCCAACTACCGGAATACCTAAAAAACGCAAAGAAAAAGAGACAGGCTGTCGAGGTCCAAAACTGATGACGCTTCTCCTAAGCCAGTCGCCAGTTCGCCGGTACTCAGTGAGGTGCTTTCCCAGCCCTTGATACCCGCTACTTCTGATTCGCGGGCCTCTACTGAGACCCATTCGGAGTCCGGTATGCCGCGAGATTCTTCAATTATGGAACCCACGGATGTCTCTACCTTAGATGGGTCTGGAGCTGCTGTGCAGGCACCGGCTTCTGAGGGTGTTTTCAGGCCTACAGATTTGCATATTAGACCGACTCCATCTTCAAAACTAAGGCCTAAATCTATGTCTAAAAAATGACGCCTGGGCCACATGTGCAGGCCCCTATGCCTAAAAAACAAATGGTCAGAATGGCTGAAGATTTAATTACTCCGATCAGGGGTAGCCAACCCGCTCCTAAGAGGCCTAGGCAAGGCATTGATTATGAATCTTCTGAACAGGATTCTATTTCTTCTGACTCTTATAATGAACAAGATTTGTTTATACGTACTTATGAGGACTCTGATGCAGAGGACTCCATTCCTTCTGCTTCTCCCCCTGAGGATTTTTCTTTTGGGGAAACTTTACATACCTTAAGGGAACATTTCCACTGGGAAAGTCAGGATTTCTCTGAATCTAAAAAGAGACTTAGGGATTTTCTTTTTCTTCCTCAGCATAGGCCTTTGGCTATACCTCCTGTTCTAGACATTGTTGATGATGCTTTTTTCAGAGTCTAGTATGGCTCCTGATTCTCTGCCTCCGGCTCCTTGTAAGCCAGACAAATACTACAGGGTTCCTGACTCCCACAAATTCCTTTTCAAAAATCCTATTGCAGATCCTGAAACCATTTCTCAGGGTCCCAAGGGCATTAAGCCTCTGCTGCTAAAAATCCTACTCCTTCTGATAAAGATTCCAGGGCACTGGATAGATGGGGTAAGAAGGTTTACACTTCTGCAACCTTGGCAATCAGGACTTTAAACTGTCAATTTCATATGCTTAAATATCAACAGCATATCATGGGACTGCTTAAACAGAAAATTGTTAATTTCTGACTGTGTGGAAAATAAAGATTTACAGGATTTATTGCATTCAGCTGAACAAGTTGGAAAACATACTTTGCAATGTGGTTTTGATTCTTTGGAGGCCTCTTGCAGGGCTGCTGTAACTGGGTCTGTGCTAAGAAGGCATGCTTGGCTCAAAGAGCAAACTCTGCCTGATCATGTGAAAGCAAAATTGTTGGATGCTCCTTTACATCTGGACCGTCTCTTTGGTAATAAGGCTGAAGTAGTTTTAAAAAAGATGTAAGATAAAGCTAAATCTAAGCAAACTGTGAAAGATTTCTTACAAGTGCAACCTCCAAGATTTAGTAGGCATTGGCCTACTAAGAACTGGTCCTTTCCAGTTCCTTCGAGAGCCACTCAGATCAAACCCAGACATTCCAAAGGCTCCAGCTTTCAGTCACAAGATACTTTTATTACAAAACAATGGGGTGCCTCCACCTCCAAATCTGGAAACAACAAGGCACCTCCCTATGGTAAACAGTCTCAATGACTTTCCTCTACACTCACCAAGCACTTACTTTTTATCCGCCCCTTTGGGGGGGAAACTGGCACTTCATGCAAGAAACTGGCAACATATAACCCAGGACAAATTGGTTTTACATATAGTATCCCAGGGATACAGATTTCATTTCCACACGTTGCCAATCCCAAATGGATGGCCAGACCTGCCCCCAAATCAGTGGGCAGAGGCCCAGAAGCAAGTACTGTCCTTCATGAAGATGGGGGCTATTCAACCAGTACCAGAAGATGAAAAGGGACAAGGTTTCTATTCAAGACTTTTCCTGGTACCCAGAAAAGACGAATCATGACGTCCAATTCTGGACTTATCTACTCTAAACACATTTCTGGACATTCCAAAATTCAAGATGCTGACTCTTCAACAGTTACTTCCTATGCTAGGCAAAAATGCCTGGTTGGTAACTCTAGACTTAAGAGGCTCACCTGCATATCCCAATCAGGGAATCTTGCCAGAAGATACCTCCGCTTCAAAGCAGGCTACTTGCATTACCAGTTCTCTGCACTGCCCTTTGGCTTATTTACTGTGCCTAGGGTCTTCACAAAGTGCCTGGCTCCAGTAATTGCATTTTGCAGTCAAAAAAATATTCAAATATATCCATACCTGGACAATTGTCTAATTCAGGCAGAAAACAAGGACATTCTTGTAAAGCATCTGGCGTTTGTAAAAAGGGTTCTAACTTGTCTAGGGTACACCATAAACGAAAAGACATCACAACTGGTACCATCTCAAAAAATTACATTCCTGGGTGCAAGCTTGAATACAGCTGCCCAGATGGCTTACCTTACACCAGAAAAGCAAATTAATTTGGTAACTTACTCCAAACAGGTGGCCACACAAACCCTGCTATATCAGCAAGACAAATTCTGCAAGCCTTGGGGTTCATGGCCTCCTGCATTCTTCTAATTCCATATGCAAGACTGCATATGAGGAAACTTCAGTGGTACTTAAAAAGTTTATGGAGTCAACATTGTCACAGCCTGGAAACAATGAGTCTTATACCTTTCCTGCAACTAGAGTTCCTATGGTGGGCAGAGGCCTGCCACCAAAACAAGGGACTGCCATTCACTCCACCCCCTGCTGCCCAAACCCTAACTACAGACGCATCAGACTATGCTTGGGGGGCTCATCTGGCAGGGAAGTGTATTCAGGGCAAATGGAGCCCAAATCAAATGCACCTTCATATCAATCAGAAAGAGAAGCTAGCTGTACAGAATACGACAGCCTTCAAGGACTACCTTTATCCAGGACAATTAATGATAAAGACAGAACACCACAGCTATGTGGTACATAAACAAGCAGTTGGGTACACACTCCTACCCCCTTTGCAGACTAGCCATGGCATTGTGGAACACGGCCTTGACCTACCAAATACAACTACAAGCTCAGTTCCTGCCAGGAAAGCTGAATACTCTGGCAGACGAACTATGCAGAAATCTCATGGACCCACATGAATGGAAACTGGAACCACGGATTTTCAACATGTTGACATGCAAATGGCGAGTCCAGACACAGATCTTTTTGCCTCACCCCAGAAAGTACAGTTTTGTACCTACCTTAAATGTAGATGTTCGAGTGCTAATACAGCTGCAGTCATAACAGATGGGTTCTCCTGCCGTCAGGCAGGTCCTCGGTCGGCCGAATTCCAAAGTCTAGGTCCGGCGTCGGGTGTCGTCGCTTCTTCCCTGACGTCAGTGCGACAGGGGTATAAAGGAACCTGCCAACGCCATTTTCTTCAGTTTTTCTTGCCCCAGATGTCAGGTGCCCCTAGAAGGAAGGCAATACATAAATTTGTGTAATAAAGCAATGCAATATAATCAAAATACAGTAGTTGCAAGCAAATACACCATAAATGAATACCCCAATCAGGTTGTATGAGGATGTGTTAGCCTATAGGCCTGTTCCAAGAGGGGAAGGAGGGAGGGAAACCTGGACTGCAGCTGTATTAGCACTCAAACATCTACATTTATGGCAGGTATAAAACTGTACTATGTTCATCGTGCATACAGCTGCAGTCATAACAGATGTGTAGAATCCCAAAGCTAAGACAGGGGTGGTAGGCACTAGGTGGAACTAGGAGGAGCCAGGATGCCCTGCAAGACTGCAGTGGCAAAGCCTGCTCTAGTTTTGGAGTATAACGGTAGGTGGTAGTGCTTGGAGAAGGTATGCACAGAACTCCAAGTGTCTGCTTCCAAAATATCTTTGGTAGGAACTCCTCTGAGGAAAGCTGCAGAGGTAGCTGTGGCCCTTGTGGAGTGAGGTCTGATGCCTGTAGGTACAGTTTTGCCATGAAAAGAATAGCAAAAGCGTATGCAGTGGGCTATCCATTTTGAGATTGTCTGTTTGGAAATTGGCTTTCCTTGAGCTCCTACAGCATAGGACACAAAGAGCTGTTCTGATTTTCTGAAAGGCTTTGTTCTGTCCAGATAATAACGGAGTTGTCTGTGGATGTCCAAGGAATGTAGTAATCTCTCCCCTTTGTTTTGAGGATTAGGATAAAAGGTAGGTAAGTGTATGGCCTGATTCAAAGCTACCCTGGATACCACTTTAGGCATAAAGGACGGGTTGGTTCATAAGGAAATTCTGTCCTGATGGAAGATGGTAAAAGGCTGCACAGCCATGAGAGCTTGAAGTTCTGAAACTCTATGAGCTGAGGTAATAGCCAGAAGGAAAGCTGTTTTCCAGGACAAATATTGCAAATCTGATGAGGCAGCTGGCTCAAAGGGAGGCAAGGTCAGTTTTTCCAGAATGAAATTGAGATCCCAAGCAGGTATTGGTTGTTTCCTTGGGGGTCTTAGATTCTTAGCCACTCTGAGGAACTGTCTTAAGAGAGGGTGAGAGAATAAGGGTGGATCAGTGTTGTATTCTGCAGAAATGGCTGAGGCATGGATTTTGATGGAGGAGAATGAAAGTCCACTGCTTAGCAGCTCAGCTAGATACTGTAGTATTTGAGGTAAATTCAGTGTTCCAGGATCCTGGCCCTTTTTCTCATTCCAGACACAAAACCGTTTCCATTTTGCGGAGTAAGCTTTTCTAGTTGACGGCCTTCTGGCCTCCAAAATGACATCCTGCACCTCCTTGGAGAGTAGGGTCTGTTGTGATGCTAAGGAATCTTCCATGCGGCTAGATTGAGTGTTTTTAGCTGGTTGTGAAGAGTTTTGAAGCTGTGCTGAGTCAGGAGAAGAGGCATTAGAGGCAGGGTCCATGGTGGGGAATGCGTCAGGCTCCTCAGGAGTGGGTATCAGTGTTGTCTTGGCCAGTCTGGAGCAATGAGAATCATCTTTGGTCTGTCTGCTCTGGTTTTCAATAGAACTTTGGGCAGCAGCGGAAGAGGTGGGAAGGCATAAACTGTCATTGATGTCCAACTGAAAGAGAGAGCGTCCACTCTCCAGGCCTTTGGATGGAAAATCCTTGAGCAGAATTTTGTCAATAGGTGATTTTTGTGGGAGGCAAAGAGATCTATGTCTGGCCTTCCCCATGCTTGAATTATCTTTGTAAAAACTTGAGGATGCAACTTCCATTCGTGTGGATCTGTCATATTTCTGCTTAGGTTGTCTGCCAGCGTGTTTTCCTTGCCTGGCAAGTTCTGTGCTTGTAGTTCGATTTGTAAGTCCATGGCCATGTTCCAAAGTGACATGGCCAGTCTGCATAGGGGGTATGAATGTGTTCCTCCCTGTTTGTTTATGTACCACATAACTGTGGTGTTGTCCGTTCTTATCAATAGTTGACCTGGTTGCAGAAGGTGCTTGAAAGCTATAATAGCATTTATTACTGCTAGCATTTCCTTTTGATTGATGTGAAGGTGCTTTTCTTTTTGGGACCATTTGCCCTTAATGCACCGATCTGTCATGTGCGCCCCCCAGGCGTAGTCCGAGGCATCTGTTGTGATGACTTGATTTGCTTGAGGCTTGCTGAATGGAAGACCTGTGTTTGTTTGGCATGCTTGAGCCCACCACAGAAATTCCTTTTGTAGACATGGAATTAGTGGTATTGTTTCCAAACTGTGGCTGTGTTGAGACCATAGGTTTTTCAGGTACCATTGAAGTTTCCTCATATGCAGCTTTGCACATGGGATTAGTAAGATGCAAGATGCCATGAATCCCAGAGCCTGCAGGATTTTCATTGCAGTCAGCCTGGTGCAATTTGCTAGTGCTCTGAAGTATTGAGTTAGTTGCCCCTGCTTCTCTGGCGTGAGGTAGGCCATCTGGGTGTTTCTGTCCAAGTTGGCACCCAGGAAAATTATCTTCCGAGAGGGTATTAGCCTTGATTTCTTTTTGTTGACTGTGTATCCCAGAGAGTTCAACAACATTATTACATAAGCCAGATGCTTCAGAAGAGTGTGCTTGCTGTCCGCTTGGATCAGGCAGTCGTCCAAATAGGGGTATATTTGTATCCCTTGAAGTCTGCAGTAGGCAATTACTGATGCCAGGCATTTCGTGAATACTCTGGGCGCAGTAGATAAGCCAAAGGGCAATACAGAGAATTGATAATGGGTTGAACCTGCAAGAAATCTGAGGTATCTTCTGCAATTTTGTCTGATTGGGACATGCAGGTATGCCTCCTTGAGGTCCAATGTTACCAGCCAAGACTCCTTGCCCAGCATGGGAAGAAGCTGCTGTAGAGTGAGCATCTTGAATTTTGGTGCAGTAGAAATGTGTTTAGGATGGATAGGTCCAAAATAGGTCTCCAATCTTTTCCCTTCCTTGGTACCAGGAATAGCCTGGAATAAAAACCTTGACCTTGTTCGTGCGTAGGTACCTCTTGTATAGCTTTCATGTCTATGAGATCTGTAATTTGCCTTTGTGCCTCTGCCCTTTGATTGTGTGGCAGGTTTGGCATGCCTCTCATTTTTGGAAGGGTGTGAAAATGGAGTCTGTAGCCTCTGTTTATAATGTCCAGGATCCATTTGTCTTTTGTGACAATATGCCAATTTTTTGAAAATAATGCCAGCTTTCCTCCAAAGGGGGCTGCCATTTGAGTCTTGCTTGGCATGCAAAGGGGAAAGTCATTGGGCTTGCTTTCTGAATGATTGCGAGTTATCCTCACCACCTCTTTGTGTAGGAGCTTGCCATTGTCTGCCTCTAAACGATCCTTGGGATTGTCCTCTGCCCCTCTGGCTCCTGTATCTGCCTCTTTGGGGTCTGTCCATGGCTGGAAAGGACCAATTTTTGGAAGGCCAATTTCTACTGAAACGTGGGGGTTGTACCTGTAGAAAATCTTTCACAGTTTGCATTGATTTAGCCTTTTCCTCCATTTTCCTTAATACCTCCTCAGCATTAGCACCAAATAATACATCCTTTTGTAGAGGGGCATCTAGTAATTTGGCTTTGACATGATCTGGTAAGGTTTGTTCCTTGAGCCAGGCATGTCTCCGTATGACTGATCCTGTAACAGCAGCTCTACATGAGGCCTCTAGAGCATCAAAACCACATTGTAAGGTATGCTTACCCACTTGTTCTGCATTATGCATCAAATCCTGCAACTCCTTCAAGTCTGGTTGTTCAGGTTGTGACATTTTACTTTTCAGTTGTGATAACAAAAACTGTTGGTATTTTAGCATATGGAACTGACAGTTTAAGGCCCTCATGGTTAAGGTAGCCGAGGTATATACCTTTTTTCCCCACCTTTCTAAGGATCTGGAATCTCTCTCTGAAGGTAATGGATTTTTAGCAGTGGAGGCCTTAATTTCCTTGGGGCCTTGTGAGATGGTTTCTGGGTCAGCAGCATGGCTTTTGTATAGAAATTGGTGTGAGTCAGGAACCCTGTAGTTCCTGTCAGGCTTAACTGGGGCTGGAGGCAGAGAGTCTGGGTTAAGGCAGGCCTCCGAGTAAACATCATCTAGGATGTCCAAGACAGGAGGTATAGCCAGAGGCCTGTGCTGAGGTAGCAAGAGAAATTCCCTAAGCCTTTTCTTGGAATCTGAATAATCTTGGCCTTCCCAGTGGAAGTGTTCCCTTAAGGTATGCAAAGTTTCCCCAAATGAGTAATCCTCTGGGGGGATACAGAAGGAATGGACTCCTCCGCATCTGAGTCTTCAAAAGGGGAGTAAGAATGTTCCTGATCATCAGAGTGCTCTGAAATAATGGAGCCCTCATCAGAGGAGGGGCATTCTTCCTCCACTCTGGGCCTTTTGTCCGGTGGGGGTTGAGAACCCCTGATAAGAGTAATTAAATCCTCAGCCATTTTAAGCATCTGTTTTTTAGGCATGGGGCTTGGGGATGGGCCCTGTGTAGCTTGTCTCTTATAGTGCATGGCTGCTTTAGACTTAGTGAAAGCCTTGATGGAAAAAGAAGAGGAAGGTCTGAAGACACCTTGAGTGGAGGTAGACCTGTCCACATTTTGAGGTTCAACGCCATGAGTGGCTTCGGTATCTGTAGTCGGGGTGTGGGCCGAGGAGCCTGCGACCTCAGGCACAGGAGACACCGCCAATGAAGTGTCGTCGGTAGTCAGGGGCTGCGTAGGCGCCTCGCTGAGAACCGGACCACGTGTAGTCTGCTTTGGCGTGGTGTCGGTAGAGGCCGCGGACCTCGTGTGTCGGTCCTTATCTTTGCGTTTTTTAGACAGAACTGGAGTCGGAGTATCCGACGACATAATATAGTTAAACGTTTTTCCAAAATAATGCTGGGCGAACTCCGCCCGACGCTTAATGGTGCGTTTGTTGAATGTAGCACAAAAGCGACAGACCGAGACATCGTGGTCTGGGCCTAAACAAGGTATACAGAGGGAATGGAAATCCTTATGCGGTATTTGCTTCCCACATGAAATACAATTATTAACTTTGTCTGACATCGATCTGAGGCAAGAAAAGTTTCAACGGGTACTTAGCTTTCAAGAAGACTTCGGTTTCAAAATTTTCGTAATTTCAGGAGCTGGCCGACCGGCACTTGCGAACTGCTTCTGCTTCGGGCACCGTGCGGCAAGAAAGACTAAAGAAAATGGCGTCGGCTGGTTCCTTTATACCCCTGTCGCACTGACGTCAGGGAAGAAGCGACGACAACCGACGCCGGACCTAGACTTTGGAATTCGGCCGACCGAGGACCCGCCTGATGGCAGGAGAACCCATCTGTTATGACTGCAGCTGTATGCACGATGAACATCTATCAGTTGGACAAATTCTGCACAAGAACTCGTCGCAAAAAAGCCTGGAATGTGGATGCTCTATCATTCAGCTAGAAAAACCTATCAGTCAATGCTTTTCCTCCTCTGCCTCTGCTCTCCAAAGTTCTACTAAAAGTCAAACAGGACAAACCAAAAATGATTCTGATTGCTCCAGACTGACCTCGTCAACACTGGTACTCACTCTTGCGCAGTGTGTCACACCTTCCACCATGGCACCTGCTTCAGACACCTTACTTGCTGTCTCAGCAGAACAACCAAATCCTTAACACTCTGCTCTGAACTTTGAATCTTGCAGTGTGGCTAATCACTTAAATTCACCCTTAGCATCCCTCAGCAAATCTGTGATGGATGTCATTTTGGAGGCGAGAAGGCCTAGTACTAGAAAGTCTTATGCTGACAAATGGAAAAGATTCTGTGCCTGGAACCAGTCACAAGGAAATAAGCACAGCAGTGCGCTATATTCCTCAGATTTTACAATACTTAACTGAGATGCTTCCCAAGGGCCTATCCTTTTCTTCCATAAAAATCCATGCCTCTGCCATTTCAGCTCATTACAACACAGAACCTCCCCTCTTCTCTCATCCTCTGCTAAAGCAGTATCTCAGAGGGGCCAAAAACTTAAGACCACCCAGGAGAGCTCCAATCCCTGCCTGGGACCTCAATTTTGTATTGGAAAAACTCACTGTCCCTCCTTTCGAGCCAGCTGCTACTGCAGACTTAAAATTTCTCTCCTGGAAAACAGCTTTCCTTTTAGCAGTCACTTCAGCTAGAAGGATTTCTGAACTACAGCCTCTTATGATAGTGGAGCCTTTTGTTATTTTTCAAGCGGACAGGGTGTCTCTCAGGACCAATACATCCTTCATGCCTAAGGTGGTATCCAGTGTGGCTCTTAATCAGACCATTCATTTACCAACTTTCTTTCCCAATCCACAGAACAAGGGGGAGTGGATTCTGCATTCATTGGATATACACAGACAACTTAGATTTTACTTAGGACAAAAATCTCTAAAAAAAAAAATCTGAACAACTTCTGGTGGCATTTGCTGCAGGGGCAGAGGGAAAGAATATTTCAAAGCAGACTATTTCCAAATGGATAAGCCATTGTATTAGTTTCTGCTATATGCACCATGGTAAAACTATCCCCCAGGGGATCAGATCTCATTCCACCAGGGCTGCATCTACTTCCACAGCCTTTCTCAGAGGTGTTCCTACCAGAGACATTCTAGAAGCTGCTACCTGGAGCTCAGTTTATACATTCACCAAACATTACAATTTACCTTTCTTCTCTAAATCTAGAGCTGGCTTTGCCACTGCTGTCCTGCAGGGCGTTATAGCTGGTCCTAATACTGTATAAATCCATCCTCCCAACCATAGCTTTGGGAATCTACCCAAATGTAATGACTGCAACAGTGAAACACAAAGAACATAGTACAGTTGTGTACACTTACCATAAATGTAGATGTTAGAGTGTATTCACTGTTGCAGTCCTGGTTACCCTCCCTCTAGCCCCCTGTTTTTCTCTTACTATACATCTACTTTCTTTTACTATGCTTAAAAGCCTTTTTGGTGTATTTGCTTTTATTTGGAGGTATATTTTTTGTATTTTTAATTATATATATATATATATATATATATATATATATATATATATATATATATATATATATATATATATACATACATACATACATATACATACATATATATATATATATATATATATATATATATATATATATATATATATATATATATATATATATATATATATTGCTCCCCATTTGGGGGGCACCTGACATCTGGGGCAAGAAAAACTGATGTAATGGCATCGGCTGTATGTTTTATACCCCTGACGACCTGACATCATGGAAGAAGGGACAGCAACCGACGCAGGACCCAAGACTTTAATCAGGCCGACTGAGGGCAGCCTGCCAGCAGATTACCCAAATGTAATGACTGCAACAGTGAATACACTCAACATCTACATTTATGGTAAGTGTACACAACTGTACTTTCTTCATGTTTCACTGTTGCAGCCATCACACTCGGGTTATCCTGCCAGGGGTAGCCCTTAGTCGGCCCGAATACCAGAGGCTTATTATTTTTGCATCGGTTGCTGTCGCTCCAGGACTGACATCAGGTCATCAGTGGTATAAAAACAGGCAGCCGACGCCATTACATCAGTCTTTCTTGCCGAGGAGCCCGAAGCAGAAGCAGTTCGCACGAGTATCAGTCAGCTGCTACTTTAGTTTTGATTTCTGAAATTGAAGTTGAAGTCTTCTAAAGCCAAGTACCCCATTGGGGATCCTTTTTTTTTTTTTTGCTCTAACTGATGTCAGAAAAAGTTAAGAATTGTCTCGCCTGTGGAAAGCAAATACCACACCGAGTTTTCCATTCTTACTGCGTCACCTGTTTAAGCCCAGACCACGACATCCCTCGCTGCCAGTTTTGTGCTTTGTTCAACACCCTATTTGTCGTCGGGCCTTTATTGTAGCTAAATACTTTCGCTCTCAATCTCTGTATTCCGAAATGGCTTCAGTAAGCCATCCGACTTCTTATCTTCCAAAAAAACATAAGGATAAAGACAGAGACAGAATGCACAGGTCCAAAACTGCCGACAATGCTTCCGTTAAGGTAGTCGCCAGTTTGCCAGTACTCAGTGAGGCACTTTCGCAGCCCCTGATGCCCGCATTGATGGATTCTCAGGCTGTTACCGAGACTTGTTCGGAGTCCGGTATGCCGCAAGATTCTTCTTTGACTATGGAACCTGTGGATGTCTCTACCTTGGATATGTCCGGAGCTGCTGTGCAGGCACCGGCTTCTGATGAAGTTCTTCGCACTACCGATATTCGGCACAAACTGACTTCTTTTGAGTCTTCAGTTCTTTCTAAAACTGCCGAGTTTCTAAGGCCCAGAGTACGAGCTACGCCTAAAAAAACGAAGACCCAATCTCACGTGCCTGCTTCCTTGCCACAATCACAGATGCTTAAAAAGGCGGAAGACCTTATCATGCTGATTAGAGGAAGCCAGCCTTCCCCTGCTAAAAGAAAGAGACTTGTCTCCAGCAGCTTTATCTGACCAAGAGTCTGACAACGACTGAGGTTTCTGATTATGAAGATGTGCCCTTATCTGCTTATGAGGATTCAGATGCAGAGGAATCCATTCCTTCTGCCTCTCCTCCAGAGGATTTTTCTTTTGGTGAAACCCTACATACTTTGCAAGAACACTTCCATTGAGAATGGCAAGATTATCCTCAGTCCAAAAAGAGACTCAGGGAATTTTTAGCTTTACCACAGCACAGACCCTTGGCTATCCATCCTTTTCTGGATGTTGTGGATGATGTTTTTATGGAATCCAGTCTAACTCCTGATACTTTACCTCCTGCTCCTAGGATACCTGACCGGTATTAGAGTCCCTGAGTCACACAAATTTCTTTTCAAAAATCCTACTGCTGACTCTCAAGTCATCTCCCAAGGGCCTAAAGGGAAAAAAAAGCAACCACAGCTAAGAATCCCAACTCCTCGGACAGGGATTCTCGAGCCTTAGACAGATGGGATAAAAAAAGTATATACCTCTGCAATTCTTGCCATTAGAGCATTAAATTGTCAGTTCTACATGCTGAAATACCAGCAACATACCATGGAACTCATTAAACAAACATTACTACCTTCCCTGACTGTGCAGAAAATAAAGATTTACAGGAACTTATGTATTCTGCAAGCTAAATCAAATGAACCAAGCCTCGGAGTACTCCACAAACTGCTGGAACACCAAATAAGTGCTTAGATCATACCAGACAGCAATCGAAACGACAAATTCAGTACAACAAGTAATCCAGAACTGAGTTTTATTTAAGCGCTTTTCGTTTGCTACTATTGGCAAACTTCTTCAGAATAAACTCATATTCCATTCCTACCAATTTATACAAAAAACATAATTGGTTAATTAGCCTAATTCAATAGTCATTACTCATTTTAAAAACGCAGTAGCTAAAAAATACCAATGTGAAACTCTACATTATATTATAAAACAATTTACACAAGTTAGATAGTTTGTGGAGTACTCCGAGGCTTGGTTCATTTGATTTTCTACAGTTGGTGTTTCACAATTTCTTTGGTATGTATTCTGCAAGCTAAATCAGTAAGCATACCCTGTAGTGTGGGTTTGACACCCATGCAGGGCAGCAGTCACAGGTTCTGTACTTAGAAGGCATGCTTGGCTTAAGGAACAAACCTTGCCAGATCTTGTCAAATCAAAGTTATTGGATGCACCACTGAACAAAGACAATCTGTTTGGCACCAAAGCAGAAGAGGTTTTAAAAAAGATGGAAGAAAAAGTTAAGTCTATGCAGACAGTTTAAGACTTTTTGCAAGTTCAGCCTCCAAGATTCAGTTGGCATTGCCCCTCAAAACATTGGTCTTTTCCAGCCCCCTCAAAGCCACTTCAGACTAGACCTAGGGGAAACAGACCCCCCCCCCCGACAGCAGTCTCAGGGTATGCAGAGATCCAAGTGATGGAGTACCTCCACTTCTAAACCAGGGAGTACTAAGCCACCCCCTTATGGAAAGAATTCACAATGACTTCTCAACTCCTTCTCTCACCTCTGCCTATCTGCTTGTACCCCTAGGAGGAAAACTTGCCTCCCATGCAAAAAACTGGGCCTCCATCACCAATGATCGATGGGTCCTCAGCATAGTGTCCCAGGTGTACAAATCTTATTTCCACACACTGCCAATCCTGTAGGATTCCCAGATCTTCCTCCAAACCAGTGGGCAGAGGCACAAAACCAAGTTCATTCCCTGCTCTCCATGAGGGCAATTCATCCTGTTCCTGCAGAACAGATAGGCCAAGGTTTCTATTCCAGACTTTTACTAGTACCCAGAAAAGAGGGCACGTGGTGCCAAGTCATAGATATATCTATTCTAAACACCTTCCTGGTGGTACCAAAATTCAAAATGCTCATACTGCAGCAGCTTCTCCCTATGCTGTCCAAATATGCCTGGTTAGCCACTCTACACCCCAAAGAGGCCTATCTGCATATCCCAGTCAGAGATTCTTGCAGAAAATATCAACGTTTCAGGGCAGGATCTATGCATTTTGAGTTCTCTGCACATCCCTTTGGCTTATCCACTGCTCCCAGCGTTTTCACAAAATGCCTGGCTCCAGCCATTGCTTTTTGCAGACAAAGAAATATTCAAATTTACCCTTACTTGGAATACTGACTGATTCAGGCAGACAGTCAGGAAAAGCTGTTACAGCACCTGACATTTGTAAAGGACCTACTAACCTCACTGGGGTACACCATCAACGAAAAGAAATCCACACTAGTCTCCAGTCAACAAATTGTATTCCTGGGAGCATGTCTGGACACAGCATCCCAGATGGCATTTCTAACTCCAGAAAAACAAGCCTGACAGGCTACTTCTCTCAACTGGCCACCAGAACCCTGTTATCTGCAAGGAAAATCCTGCAAGCTAAAGGGTTCATGGTCTCCCGCATTCTACTAATTCCATATGCCAGACTGCGTATGAGGAAACTTCAGTGGTACTTGAAAAGCCTTTGGTGCCATCATTCTCAGGACCTGGAAACTATTATACCTATGATAACTTGTCTAAGGAAAGATTTTCTTTGGTGGGCAGCAGCATGCAACCACAGCAAGGGACTTCCCTTTTCACAACCCTATGCTGCCCAGATCCGAACCACAGAAGCATCAGACTATGCCTGGGGTGCTTACCTGGATGGCAGGTGCATTTAGGGCCACTGGAGCCCAAATCAAATTCATCTGCACATAAACCAAAAAGAGATGCTAGCTGTTCAGCATGATCTGACAGCTTTCAGATCCCTGCTCTCTCCAGGGCCTCTACTAATCAAAACCAACAACACCACAGTAATGTGGTACATCAACAATCAGAGGGTAACCCACTCTGCAGGCTAGCCATGACCCTTTGGAACATGGCCTCAGCCATGCATATTCACCTGCAAGCTCAATTCCTGCCAGGCAACCAAAACTCATTGGCAGACAACTTAAGCAGAAATCTCCTAGACCCACATGAGTGGCAAGTAAACCACAACGCCTTCAGCCTTGTGACCCAAGAATGGGGTACCCCGATGGACTTATTTGCCTCCCTCTACAACCACCAGCTCAGCAAATTCTGCACCAAGGAACCTCACAGCAAGGCCTGGAAAGTGGATGTCCTATCCTTCCAGTGGGCAAACCTCTCAATCTGTGCATTTTCCCCTCTACCTCTTCTTACCAGAATATTACTCAAAATAAGAGACGAAAGACCAAGGGCAATCCTGATTGCCCCAGAATGGCCACGACAGCACTGGTACCCACTACTGCGCAGTCTGTCCCCGTTGCCTCCATGGCACCTCCCCCAGATTCCAACTCTCCTGACACAGCAGGAGGGAGAGTTTTTGCATCCACTGTTGCAGAGCTTGAACCTAGCAAGCCTGGCTTATTCCTTCACTTCTCCAGTGGCCAGCCTAAGCAAACGGGTCCTGGATGTCATACCTGAAGCCAGACGACCCAATACTAGAAAATCCTATGCTAACAAGCGGAAAAGGTATTGTTCCTGGATCCAGACTAAAGGAGCTGACCCAGCACAGCCCTCCTTAACTCTCATCCTGGATTACCTAGCAGAACTACTCCACAGGGGTCTATCCTTCTCTTCCATTAAAATCCATGCCTCTGCCATCTCTGCACATTACAGCACTGAGCCACCTCTTTTCTCAAACCCTCTCAGCAAACAGTTCCCAAGAGGGGCTAACAACTTAATGCCACCAAGAAGAGCACGAGCCCCTGCTTGGGACCTTAACTTTGTACTAGAAAAGCACCCCCCCCCCCCCCCCCGAGCCTGCAGCTTCAGCAGTGTTAAAATTCCTCTGTTGGAAAACAGCCTTGCTTCTGGCCATCACTTCAGCTAGAAGAGTGTCTGAGCTACAAGCACTTATGGCTGTGGAACCTTTCATCATTTTTCATGCTGATAGGGCCTCCCTCAGGACTAACCCAACTTTCATGCCTAAAGTGTCCAGTGTGGCTCTCAAACAATCTATTCATTTGCCCACCTTTTTCCCTAAACCTCAAAATAAAGGGGAAAGGATCCTGCACTCTTTAGATGTACACAGACAGCTCAGATTCTACCTGGATAGGACTAAGCCCTTTAGGAAATCTGACCAGTTACTCGTCAGCTTTGCACTAGGGGCAGAGGGCAAAGCCATATCAAAACAAACCATCTCCAAATGGATAGTACACTGCATCCATTCCTGTTACAAACACCATGAGAAACCACCCCAACAGGGGGTCAGATCACATTCTACTAGGGCAAATTCAACCTCTGCAGCCTTTCTCAGAGGGGTCCCTACCAGGGACATCCTGGAAGCTGCAACATGGAGTTCGGTTCATACCTTCAAAAAGCATTAACACCTGCCTATCTTTTAAAAATCCAGGGCAGGCTTTGCAACCACAGTCCTGCAGGGCATACTAGCCAGCCCCAACTCTTCTTGACTACCTCCACCTGATGTTCTTAGTGTGTCACTGTTGCACTCATTACATTTTTGTTATCTGCTTGCAGTAGCCCTCAGTCGGCCTGATTAACAAAGTCTTGGGTCCTGCTTCGGTTGCTGTCCCTTCTTCCTTGACGTCAGGGGTATAAAATATGCAGCCGACGCCATTACATCAGTCTTTCTTGTTGTGCGGTACCCGAAGCAGAAGCAGTTCGCAAGTGCGGGTCGGCTGACTCCTGAAATTTTTGAATTTCAGAAACAAAGTCTTTAACTAAAGCTAAGTACCCCATTGGAGAAACTTTTTCTTGCTCCTTACCGATGTCAGTAAAAGTTAATAATTGCATTACTTGTGGAAAGCAAATACCTCACAAAGATTTTCATTCATACTGTATTCCTTGCCTAGGCCCTGACCACGACGTACCTTGCTGTCGGTTTTGTGCCTTATTTAATCAGCGCACTATCCGTCATCTGTATATTTTTGCCTCTAAATATTTCGGATCTCTGTTCAATTATCCAGAAATGTTGTCGGTTAGCCATCCGAGTACCGGTATTCTGAAAAAACGCAAAGATAAAGACAGAGACAGGCCACCTAGGTCCAAAGCTGACTACGTTTTTCCTAAGCCAGTTTGCCATTACTCAGTGAGGTACTTTCGCAGCCCTTGATACCCGCTACTTCTGATTCACAGGCCTCTACTGAGACCCATTCGGAGTCCGGTATGCCGTGAGATGCTTCAACTGTAGGACTGAAGTTGTTTATGAATCTTCTGACTAGGATTCAGATTTTTCTGATGTTCATCGTGTTACCCTGCTGCAGTCATCACACTTGGGTTATCCTGCTGTCAGGCGGTCCCGCAGTCGGCCAGAGTTCCAAAGTCTTGGTCCGGCGTCAGTTGCTGTCGCTTCTTCCCTGACGTCAGTGCGCCAGGGGTTATATAAGAGGCATCCAACGCCATTTTCTTCAGTCTTTCTTGTCGCGCAGTGCCCGAAGCAGAAGCAGTTTGCAAGTGCCGGTCGGCCGACACCTGAGATTTTCGAATCGAATTTCAGTCCGAAGTCTTCAATAAAGCTAAATATCCCATTGGGGAACCTTTTCTTGCCTCAGTCTGATGTCAGAAAAAGTTAACAATTGCATTTCTTGTGGGAAGCAAATACCTCATAAGGACTTAAATTCTTATTGTATTCCTTGCTTAGGCCCTGACCACGACGTCACTGGTTGTCGGTTTTGTGCTAGGTTCAATAAACGATCTATCAAGCGTCGTTTTGATTTCGCTCGACACTACTTTGGTAGGAAATTTAATTATACCATGCCGTTGGAGCAACCGACTACCGGCATGCATAAATAACGCAAAGATAAGGACAGGCGGCCTAGAACCAAGCCAGACTCCGAGGCCTCTGCTGGGCCTGTCGCCAGTTCTCCGGTTTTCAATGAGGTGTCTACGCAGCCCCTGACGACCGCAGAATTGGAACCCCAGACAGCTTTGGATTCTCAAACGGAGAGTGCTAGGCTGACGCAGCCATCTTCTTTAGGCCCTTCCGACACCAGAGCAGAAGGAGATCCTGGTGCAGTAGAAACACCTTCGGTTGCTGAAGGTGTCTTCAGACCGACTACACTCCCCATTAAATCTTATGCTAAGCTTAAAACTCCATTAAAACCTAAAAAGACTGTACATCAGTCTCCAGTTCAAGGCCCCCATGCCTAAGAAACAGATGCTTAAGATGGCTGAAGATTTGATTACACTAATCAGGGGTTCCCATCCCTCTCCAGACAAAAGGCCAAGACAAGCGGAGGATTATGCTTCCTCTGACCAGGTTTCAATTTCCTCAGATTCTTCTGAGGAACAGGATTACTCCTTTCCCCCTTATGAAGACACTGATGCTGAAGACTCTATCCCCTCAGCATCACCCCCTGAAGACTATTCCTTTGGGGAAACTTTACATACCATGAGGGAACATTTCCACTGGGAAGGCCAGGACTACTCTGATTCAGAGAAAAGGCTCCGAGAGTTCCTTTTACTTCCCCAGCACAGACCACTTGCTATCCCTCCAGTTTTAGACATTGTGGATGATGTTTACTTAGAATCTAGTCTAAATCCAGACTCACTACCTCCTGCTCCAGCCAAACCAGACAGATACCACAGAGTACCTGACTCTCACAAATTCCTTTATAAAAGCCCTGTTGCTGACCCAGAAACAATTTCCCAGGGTCCCAAAGGGGCTAAGGCTTCTATGGCTAAAAATCCTGTACCCTCTGAAAGGGACTCCAGAGCACTAGATAGGTGGGGAAAGAAGGTATACCCCTCAGCTACTCTAGCTATGAGAGCATTAAATTGTCAGTTTCCCATGCTAAAATATCAGCAATTCCTAATGTCTCAATTAAAACAAAAGATGAGCACGCATTCTGAACAGTCTGAATTCAAGGAAATGCAGGATCTGTTGAATGCAGCTGAACAGGTGGGCAAACATACTTTACAATGTGGATTTGATTCATTGGAAGCTTCCTGTAGAACAGCTGTGACTGGGTTTGTCATACGCAGACATGCTTGGTTAAAAGAACAAACCCTGCCTGATCATGTTAAAGCAAAATTATTGGATGCACCTTTTCAGCAGGGTGTCTTATTTGGTGTCAAAGCAGAAGAGGTTTTAAAGAAAATGGAGGATAAGGCAAAGTCTATGCAGACTGTCAAGGATTTTTTACAGGCACAATCCCCTCGTTTCAGCAGAAATTGGCCAACAAAAAATTGGTCCTTTCCAGCTTCTGACAGACCTCACAGGGGCAAATACAGACGCCCAAGGGGCAGAGATCAGTCACAAGGCCTTTACAAACCTCGCCAATGGGGTGCCGCTACCCAGAAAGGAGGAGAAGACAGGCCCCAAGCTACCAGAAGACAAACACAATGACTTAACCCTCAAACTGCCAAGCAAATCTCTCTTGGCAGCTCCCTTTGGAGGAAAACTAGCACTTTTTGCAGACAACTGGCACATCATCACAAAAGACAAATGGGTCCTAGACATTGTCTCACAAGGATACAGATTCCATTTCTACACATTACCAAGGATAAAAGGAATGCCAAACCTGCCACCAAATCAATGGGCAGAGCCACAAAAACAAATTACAGCTCTCATGGGTATGAGAGCCATTCAACAGGTACCAACACAGGAGCAAGGACAAGGATTTTACTCAAGACTCTTTCTAGTCCCCAGAAAGGACAAAGCATGGAGACCCAATCTGGACCTTTCAATTCTAAACACCTATTTACAAGTACCCAAATTCAAGATGCTAACACTACAGCAGCTTCTTCCCATGTTGGGCAAGAAGGCTTGACTAGTAACGGCCCTCAAGGAGGCATACCTGCAAGTTCCTATCAGACAAAATTGCAGGTTCAACCCATTATCAATTCTCTGCACTGCCCTTTGGCTTATCTACTGCGCCCAGCGTCTTCACAAAATGCCTGGCACCAGTAATTGCATACTGCAGACAAGGAGGAATTCAAATATATCCATACCTGGACAACTGCCTTATTCAAGCAGAAAGCAAGGACATTCTTTTACAACATCTGGCGTTTGTCAGACACCTTCTAAGTTGCCTAGGGTACACAGTAAACGAAAAGAAATCAAAACTAGTGCCCTCACAGAACATAATATTCCTGGGTGCCAGCTTGAATGCAACGGCCCAGGTGGCTTATCTCACACCAGACAAACGACAACAACTGACTCAATACTTCAAAATAATGGCAACAAAGACCCAACTCCCTGCAAGAAAAATTCTGCAGGCCTTGGGATTCATGGCATCTTGCATACTACTATTACCATTTGCAAAACTGCATATGAGGAAATTACAATGGTACCTGAAAAGCGTATGGACTCAACACAGCCACAGCTTGAAAACAATGATACCACTCATTCCCTGCCTTCAACAGGAGTTTCTATGATGGGCACAGGCATGTCACCTCAACAAGGGTCAGCCTTTTACCTTACCCACAGCCAGGCAAACTATAACAGATGCATCGGACTATGCCTGGGGAGCACACATGGCAGGACAGTGCATTCAAGGCAAATGGACTACAGATCAAAGGCATCTGCACATCAATCAAAAAGAAATGCTAGCTGTACAGAATGCCCTAACAGCTTTCAAGGACCTCTTACACCTAGGACAACTAATAATAGACAGACAATACCACAGTAATGTGGTACATAAGCAAGCAAGGGGGTACACACTCCTACCCTCTATGCAGGCAAGCAATGACCTTGTGGAACACAGCACTGACTTACCAAGTTCATTTACAAGCACAATTCCTGCCAGGAAAGAAAAACACATTGGCAGACTACCTAAGCAGAAACATCATGGATCCACACGAGTAGAAACTGGATCCACAAGTATTTGCAATGATAACTCAAAAATGGGGACGCCCAGACATAGATCTGTTTGCCAATCCCCAAAACTACCAACTTCAAAAATTTTGCACAAGGACATACCACCCACAAGCTTGGAAAGTGGACGCCCTTACATTCAGTTGGAAAACATTGACAGTGTATGCCTTCCCTCCAATGCCTCTTCTAGCAAAGGTGCTGCTGAAAGTCAGATTAGAGAGGCCACAAATGATACTCATTGCTCCAGACTGGCCACACCAGCACTGGTATCCAATACTAAGGAACATGGCCCACCATGGATTTTACCACAAATTCCTCACCTGCTCACCCAGCAAGACAGTCAGATTCTACACAGCCAGCTCAAGACTTTAAATCTGGCTGCATGGCAAATCACCTAAACAACCAGTCAACTCCTCTATCTAAAGCTGTTATGGATGTCATTCTGGAGAACAGGAGGCCCAGCACCAGGAAAGCCTATTCAGACAAATGGAAAAGATTTTGCGCCTGGAACCAGGCTAAAGGCCAAAATCCTCTTGATCCAGACATTCCTCAGATTCTACAATATTTAACTGAGATGTTGCACAAAAGACTTTCCTTTTCATCTATTAAGATCCACGCCTCAACGATTTCAGCTCACTACAACACGGATCCTCCTTTATTTTCACATCCACTCCTAAGACAGTACCTCAGAGGGGTCAAGAACATAAGACCGCCCAGGAGAGCACCAACACCAACTTGGGATCTCAACTTTGTTCTGGAAAAGCTTACACTGCCGCCTTTTGAACCAGCTTTCTCATCTGATTTAAAGTTTCTATCATGGAAAACTGTCCTTCTGCTAGCAATAACTTCAGCTAGAAGAGTCTCAGAGCTACAGGCCCTAATGGCAGTGGAGCCTTTCCTCATTTTTCATCAAGACAGAGTCTCTCTACGAACTAACCCTTCCTTTATGCCAAAGGTGGTATCCACTATGGCCCTAAACCAAACCATTCATTTACCCACCTTTTTCCCAAACCCCCAGAACAAAGGAGAAAGACTCCTGCACTCCTTAAACATTCACAGGCAACTACGTTACTACTTGGATAAAACTAAGGCTTTCAGAAAATCTGACCAGCTCTTTGTATCCTATGCTACAGCAGCAACACAAGGAAAAGCTATCTCAAAACAGACCATTTCAAAATGGATAGGACATTGTATATGTTTCTGCTACACTCATCATGAGAAACCAGTTCCTGCTAGCATTAGGTCCCACTCCACCAGGGCTACAGCTACATCTACAGCCTTTCTCAGGGGGGTACCAACCAAGGATATTCTGGAAGCTGCAACTTGGAGTTCAGTGCACACCTTCACCAAATACTATCACTTACCTCTATACTCTAAGACTAGAGCTGGCTTTGCCACTGCAGTTTTGCAGGGCCTACTAGCTTCTTCAAACCCTCTTTAACTCCACCACCCATCCTTAGCTTTGGGATTCAGCCCAAGTGTGATGACTGCAGCAGGGTAACACGATGAACATAGTACAGTTTTGTACCTACCATAAATGTAGATGTTCGAGTGTTCACCCTGCTGCAGTCCAGGTTACCCTCCCTCCATCCCCTCTGACCTAGCTGAACCTTTCTATGCTTTTCTGTCTGATACAACCTTTGTGGTGTATTTGCTTATAGCTGAAGTTATGCTTTCTATGTTCTTTACATGTTTTATTGGCATTATGTAGTGACCTCCTATTGGGGGGCACCTGACATCTGGGGCAAGAAAAACTGAAGAAAATGGCGTTGGATGCCTCTTGTATACCCCTGGCGCACTGACGTCAGGGAAGAAGTGACAGCAACCGATGCCGGACCAAGACTTTGGAACTCTGGCCGACTGCGGGACCGCCTGAAGGCAGGATAACCCAGGTGTGATGACTGCAGCAGGGTGAACACTCGAACATCTACATTTATGGTAGGTACAAAACTGTACTATTCTTCTGATGATCTGGATTTACCCTTATCTAGTTATGAGGATTCTGATGCAGAGGACTCTATTCCCTCTGCTTCCCCTCCAGAGGATTTTTCTTTTGGTGAAACCTTACATACTCTAAGGGAGCATTTCCACGGCGAAAGCCAGTTTTTTCTGATTCAAAAAAGAGGCTTAGGGATTTCTTACTCCTGTCTCAGCGTAGGCCTTTAGCTATACCTCCTATACCAGACATTGTTGATGATGCCTTTTCAGAATCTAGTTTGGCCCCTGATTCTTTGCCTCCTGCTCCCAGAAAACCTGACAGATATTGCAGGGTTCCTGATTCACAAAAGTTCCTTTTTAAAAAATCCTATTGCGGATCCAGAGACTATTTCTCAGGGACTCAAGGGCATTAAGACTTCTACTGCTAAAAATCCTACCCCTTCTGATAGAGACTCTAGGGCGCTGGATAGATGGGGTAAGAAGGTTTACACGTCTGCAACCTTGGCCATTAGGGCTTTAAACTGCCCGTTTCATATCTTAAAGTATCAACAACATGTTATTGGATTGCTTAAACAGAAAATTATGTTGATTCCTGACTGCTGAAAACAAAGAATTACAGGATTTAATGCATTCTGCTGAACAGGTTGGAAAACATACTTTGCAATGTGAGTTTGATTCATTAGAGGCCTCTTGCAGGGCTACTCTTACTGGGTCTGTGCTCAGGAGGAATGCTTAGCTTAAGGAGCAATCTTTGCCTGATCATGTTAAAGCTAAACTGTTGGATGCTCCCTTAAATCAGGTCCGCCTGTTTGGCAATAAAGCTGAGGAAGCTCTTAAAAAGAGGGAAGATAAAGCTAAATCTGTGCAAACTGTTAAAGATTTCTTACAAGTTCAGCCTCCAAGGTTTAGTAGGCATTGGCCCGCTAAGAATTGGTCCTTTCCAGTCCCTTCTCAATCCAAACCCAGACGCAGCAGAAACCCCAGTTTCAGACCCAGGGGACGCACTAGACAAAGCAGTGGGCGGTTTCTGCATCAAAATCTGGGAGTAGTAAGACTCCCCATATGGAAAGCTGTCTCAATGATTTGCTTTTAAAACTTCCAAGCACTTCCCCACTGAATGCTCCTTTAGGCGGAAAGATTGGTCTGCAGGCCAAAAACTGGGAACTCATTACCCAGGACAAATGGGTTTTAAATATAGTGTCCCAAGGATACAGATTTAATTTCCACACGTTACCAACACCAAGCGGGCAGCCTGATCTACCCCCAAATTAGCGGGCAGAGGCCCAAAATAAAATACTCTCCCTCTTAAGCATGGAGGCTATTCAGTTGGTACCAGAAGAGGAAAAGGGACAAGGTTTCTGTTGGAGACTTTTCCTGGTACCCAGAAAAGGCGATTCTTGGCATCCTATCCTGGACCTTTCTACCCTAAACACCTTTCTGGTGATTACAAAATTCAAGATGCTGACTCTTCACCAGCTGCTTCCTATGCTAGGCAAAGATGCATGGTTGGCAACACTAGACTTAAAAGAAGCATACCTGCACATCCCTGTCAGGGAGTCTTGCAAAAGATACCTTTCGCTTCAAAGCAGGCTTACATGTACTATTGGTTCTCTGCACTGCCCTTTGGGCTTATCTACTGCGCCTAGGGTATTCACAAGTGCCTAGCTCCAGTCATTGCATTTTGCAGGCAAAGAAATATTAAAATATACCCATACCTGGACAATTGTCTAATTCAGGCAAAAAGCCAGGACATTCTTTTGAACCATCTGGCCTTTGTTCAAAGGGTACTGACTTGTCTGGGGTTCACCATAAACGAAATGAAATCACACCTGGTACCCTGTCAACAAATTATATTCCTGGGAGCAAATTTGAATACATCTTCCCAGATGGCTTTCCTCACGCCAGAGAAACGGATTCATTTGACAACCTACTTCAAACAAGTGGCCACAAAACCCAGCTGTCTGCAAGGCAAATACTGCAAGCCTTGGGGTTCATAGCCTCCTGCATTTTTCTAATTCCATATGCAAGGCTGCATATGAAGAAACTACAATGATATCTCAAAAGCCTATGGTGTCAACATTCACAGGATCTAGAAGCAAGGATTCCTATCTTACCTTGCCTACGCCTAGAGTTCCTTTGGTGGCCAGAGGCCTGCCACCAAAACAGGGGACTACCATTCACATTACCCCTGCCGCCCAAATCTTAACATCAGACGCATCAGACTATGCATTGGGGGGCTCACCTGGCAGGGAAGTGCATTCAGGGCAAATGGAACCCAAGTCAAATGCACCTGCACATAAATCAAAAGGAAATGTTAGCTGTACAGAATGCTCTGACAGCCTTCAAGGACCACATTCTTCCAGGACAACTAATGGTAAAGACGGACAACATCACTGTCATGTGGTACATAAACAAGAAGGGGGGGTACACATTCTTACCCCCTCTGCAGACTAGCCATGGCATTGTGGAACACAGCCTTTAGCTAACAAGTGAATCTACAAGCTCAGTTCCTGCCAGGAAAAATAAATACACTGGCAGACGGACTAAGCAGAAACCTCATGGACCCACACGAGTGGAAACTGGAGCCAAGGATTTTCAACATGTTGACAAGCAAATGGGGGAGCCCATATATAGACCTGTTTGCCCCCCCCCCCCCCCCCAGAACTATCAACTGGACTACAGTCTCAGGGTATGCACAGATCTAAACAATGGAGTGCTCCCTCCTTAAAAACAGGAAGTGGTAAGCCACCCCCTTATGGAAAAAGTTCATAATGAATTGTCCTTCATCCTTCCCAACCATGCCCAAGTACTTGCACCCCTAGGAGGAAAACTCGCCCTGTATGCAAAAAACTGGGAGTATATTACCCTGGACCGATGAGTCTTAAACATTGTATCCCAGAGATACCGATTCTACTTCCAATCGCTGCCAATCCCAAGCGGATTACCAGACCTTCCTCCAAACCAGTGGGTAGAGGCCCAAAAGCAAGTACTTTCCCTTCTCAATATCAGGGCTATTCAACCTGTTCCAGTAGAACAAAGGGGACAGGGTTTCTACTACAGACTGTACCTCGTGCCCAGAAAAGAGAACTCTTGGCACCCTATTCTGGATCTTTCAATTTTCAACACCTTTCTGGTGGTCCCAAAGTTCAAAATGCTTACCTTGCAGCAGCTTCTCCCAATGCTAGCCAAGGATGCTTGGTTAGTCACCCTAGACTTAAAAGAAACTTATCTGCACATCCCCATAAGGGAGTCTTGCAGGAAATATCTACATTTCAGGGCAGGCTCTTTGCACTATCAGTTCTCTGCACTTCCCTTTGGCTTATCTACTGCACCGAGAGTATTCACAAAGTGCCTGGCTCCAGCCATTGCATACTGCAGACAGAAAAATATTCAAATTTTGTCCATACTTAGATGATTGCCTAATTCAGACAGACAGTCAGGAATTGCTACTTTGCACCTGGCCTTTGTAAAAAGATTCCTAACTTCACTGTGGTACACCATCGACAAAAAGAAATCACAACTGGTGCCCAGTCAAAAAATTGTATTCCTGGGAGCAAGCTTGAACACAATTTCCTAGATGGCATTCCTCACTCCAGAAAGGCAGGTCTATTTGACAGACTACTTCAAACTAATGGCCGCCAAAACCCAGCTGTCTGCAAGGAAAATACTGCAAGCCCTAGGGTTCATGGCCTCATGCATTCTGCTAATTCCATGTGCAAGAGTGCATATGAGGAAGCTTCAGTGGTACTTAAAAAGTCTCTGGTGTCAACATTTTCAGGACCTGTAAACAGTAATTCCTGTCATACCTTGTCTAAGGGCAGAGTTCCTTTGGTGGGCAAAAGCATGCAACCACAGCAAGGGACTGCTTTTCACTCAACCCCTCACCGCCCAAACCCTGAAAACAGACGCATCAGACTATGCATGGGGGGCTCACATAGCTGGCAAATGCATTCAAGGCAAATGGAGCCCGGGACAAATTCTCCTGCATATCAATTTAAAAGAGATGCTAGCTGTACAGAATGCTCTGACAGCCTTCAAAAACCTAATCCTTCCAGGACATCTCCTGATAAAGACAGACAACACCACAGTTATGTGGTACATAAATAAGCAGGGGGGGGGACCCATTCTTACCCACTCTGCAGGTTAGCCAGGGCCCTGTGGAACACAGCCCTGAGCAACCAAGTGCACCTACAAGCTCAATTCCTGCCAGGCAAACAAAATTCACTGGCAGATGACTTAGGCAGAAATCTACTGAACCCACACAAGTGGAAATTAGAGCCCAACTCATTCAAACTTCTAATCCAGAGGTGGGGAACACCATAGGTAGACCTGTTTGCCTCCCCCTACCAATTGAGCAAATTCTGCACCAGGAACCCTCACAGCAGGGCCTGGAAGGTGGATGCCCTATCCTTTCAGTGGGAAAACCTTTCCATTTATGCTTTTCCCCCTCTGCCCCTCCTCTCAAAAGTACTACTCAAGATCAAAAAGGACAGGCCAAGGGCAATCCTTATTGCCCCATACTGGCCACGCCAGCACTGGTACCCACTCCTACGCAGTCTGACAGCAGTGCCACCCTGGCACCTACTTCTCACACCTTCCCTGCTGTCTCAGCAGGAGGGGCAGATTTTGCATCCACAGTTGCAAACCCTAAACCTTGCAGCCTGGCTTATCCCCTGAATACACCACCAGCAACCCTCAGCAAGCAGGTACTGGAAGTCATCCTTGAGGCCAGATGGCCTAGTACTAGGAAATCATATGCTGAAAAGTGAAAAATATACCGTTCTTGGAATCATTCTCAAGAAAAGGGGACAGCTGTGCCCTCCTTACCTCAAATCCTTGATTAACTAGCAGAGCTGCTCCACAGAGGCCTATCCTTCTCCTCTATTAAGAGTCATGCCTCTGCCCTCTCAGCTCATTATAATACTGAGCCACCTCTTTTTTCTCACCCTCTCATCAAACAGTTCCTGAGAGGGGCTAACAATTTAAGGCCCCCTAGGAGAGCTCCCACCCCTGTCCTGGGTCCTTAACTTTGTACTGGAAAAGCTCATGCTTTCCCCCTTTTGAACCAGATGCTTCAGCAGGGATAAAATTCCTCTTTTGGAAAACAGCCTTGCTTCTAGCCATTACTTCAGCAAGAAGAGTGTCTGAGTTACAGGCACTAATGGCTGTGGAACCCTTCATTATTTTCCATGCTGACAGGGTTTCCCTCAGGACTAACCCATCCTTTATGCCTAAGGTGTATCCAGTGTGGCTCTGAACTAATCCGTCCATTTGCCAACCTTCTTTCCTAATCCTCGGAATAAAGGGGAAAGGAACCTGCACTTGGACGTGTACAGACAGCTCAGGTTCCACCTTGACAGGACTAAACCTTTCAGAAAATCTGACCAGCTGCTAGTCAGCTTTGCTACAGGGGCAGAGGGCAAGGCCATTTCAAAGCAAACCATTTCCAAACGGATAGCACACTGCATCCATTTCTGCTACAAGCACCATTGAAAGCCTACCCCACAGGGGATTTGAACTCATTCCACTAGGGCTACTTCCACCTCTACAGCATTTCTCAGGGGAGTCCAGCCCCCTGGTTTTCTCTGTCCTTTCTACCTATCGTTTTTATGGCCATTTTTTATGGCAGTGGTATTTATTTTTCCTGGGGGGGGGGTGTTCCACACCATATAATAGCTTCCTATTTTGTGGGGCTCCTGACATTTGGGGCAAGAAAAACTGATGTAATGGCTTCGGCTGCATGTTTTATACCCCCTGACGTCATGGAAGAGGAGACAGCATCCAACGCAGAAATCCCTAGACTCAGACTCTGGTATTCGGGCTGACTGAGGGCTACCTGCAGGCAGATAACCCAAGTGTGATGACTGCAACAGTGAATACACTCGAACATCTACATTTATGGTAAGTGTACACAACTGTACTTTCCCCCTACTCATTCAGTTATCCAAGGGCAATCACCACAAGTTTTCCCCCCAGAGTGGACCTTCAAACGCAACACAGGGAATCCCAAATACACCCACAGTGGTAGTTACTGCACCTTACCCTGTGACTGATAGGATTCTGATCCCCTTCAGACACCTTTGCAATGAGGACGTTCTCACTATCCTGCAGACCACCAGGAAACCAAATACAAGAAAATCTTTCCTTTCAAAGTGAGAGATTTTTTCTATATGGTGTCACAAAAGACAGTTGGACCCGCTCGCAAGCGAGACTCCTCTAGTTCTGTCTTCCCTGTGTGAGCTTCTGCAGACAAGTTTGGCCTACTCCTCTGTTAAAGCCCACTTGTCTGCTATTTCAGCACGCCTTCCCTTGGAACTCCCTTTAGCATTCAGACTGCCAGTTAAGCTGTTCTCCAAGAGGTTCTTCACCTGAGGCCCCCCAGGAAACCGTCCCCACCCCCATGTGACCTTAACTATGTTTTGGAAAACCTCATGGTCTTTCCATTTGAGCCAGCAGACAAAGCCTCCTTAAAATTCTGTACATGGAATACGGTCCTTGTGGCCTTCACCTCAGCCAGAAGAGTATCAGAGCTGCAAACCTTCATGGCAACCCCACCCTTCCTAGATGTTCATCGTGCATACAGCTGCAGTCATAACAGATGGGTTCTCCTGCCGTCAGGCGGGTCCTCGGTCGGCCAAATTCCAAAGTCTAGGTCCGGCGTCGGTTGTCATCGCTTCTTCCCTGACGTCAGTGCGACAGGGGTATAAAAGAACCAGCCGACGCCATTTTCTCCAGTCTTTCTTGCCGCACGGTGCCCGAAGCAGAAGCAGTTCGCAAGTGCCGGTCGGCCAGCTCCTGAAATTACGAAAATTTTGCAACCGAAGTCTTCTTGAAAGCTAAGTACCCCGTTGGGGAAACTTTTCTTGCCTCAGACCGATGTCAGACAAAGTTAATAATTGTATTTCATGTGGGAAGCAAATACCGCATAAGGATTTCCATTCCCTCTGTATTCCTTGTTTAGGCCCAGACCACGACGTCTCGGTCTGTCGCTTTTGTGCTACTTTCAATAAACGCACCATTAAGCGTCGGGCGGAGTTCGCCCAGCATTATTTTGGCCAAAAATGTAACTATATTATGTCGTCGGATACTCCGACTCCAGTTTTGTCTAAAAACCGCAAAGACAAGGACCGACACACGAGGTCCGCGGCCTCTACTGACACCACGCCAAAGCCGACTACACGTGGTCCGGTTCTCAGCGAGGCGCCTACGCAGCCCCTGACTACCGACGACACTACATTGGCGGTGTCTCCTGTGCCCGAGGTCGCAGGCTCCTCGGCCCACACCCCGTCTACAGATACCGAAGCCACTCTTGGTGGTGAATCTCAAAATGTGGACAGGTCTACCTCCTCTCAAGGTGTCTTCAGACCTTCCTCTTCTTTTTCCATCAAGGCTTACACTAAGTCTAAAGCAGCCATGCATTCTAAGAGACCAGCTACACAAGGCCCATCTCCAGGCCCCATGCCTAAAAACAGATGCTTAAAATGGCTGAGGATTTGATTGCTCTTATCAGCGGTTCACAACCCCCGGACAAAGGCCCAGAGTGGAGGAAGAATCCCTCCTCTGATCAGGGCTCCATTATTTCAGAGCACTCTGATGAACAGGAACATTCTTACTCCCCTTTTGAAGATTCTGATGCTGAGGAGTCCATCCCTCTGTCTCCCCAGAGGATTACTCATTTGGGGAAACTTTGCATACCTTAAGGGAACACTTCCACTGGGAAGGCCAAGATTATTCAGATTCCAAGAAAAGGCTTAGGGAATTTCTCTTGCTACCTCAGCACAGGCCTCTAGCTATACCTCCTGTCTTGGACATACTAGATGATGTGTACTCGGAGGCCTGCCTTAACCCGGATTCTCTACCTCCAGCTCCAGTCAAGCCTGACAGGTACTACAGGGTTCCTGACTCACACCAATTTCTATACAAAAGCCATGCTGCTGACCCAGAAACTATCTCACAGGGCCCCAAGGGAATTAAGGCCTCCACTGCTAAAAATCCATTGCCTTCCGAGAGAGATTCCAGATCCTTAGAAAGGTGGGGAAAAAGGTATATACCTCGGCCACCTTAACCATGAGGGCATTAAACTGTCAGTTCCATATGCTAAAATACCAACAGTTTTTGTTATCACAATTGAGAAGTAAAATGTCACAACCTGAACAACCAGACTTGAAGGAGTTGCAGGATTTGATGCATAGTGCAGAACAAGTGGGTAAACATACCTTACAATGTGGTTTTGATGCTCTAGAGGCCTCATGTAGAGCTGCTGTTACAGGATCAGTCATACGTAGGCATGCCTGGCTCAAGGAACAAACCTTAACAGATCATGTCAAAGCCAAATTACTAGATGCCCCTCTACAAAAGGATGTATTATTTGGTGCTAATGCTGAGGAGGTATTAAGGAAAATGGAGGAAAAGGCTAAATCAATGCAAACAGTGAAAGACTTTCTACAGGTACAACCCCCACGTTCCAGTAGAAATTGGCCTTCCAAAAATTGGTCCTTTCCAGCCACGGACAGACCCCAAAGAGGTAGATACAGGCGCCCGAGGGGCAGAGGGCAATCCCAAGGATCATTTATAGGCAGAGAATGGCAAACTCCTACACAAAGAGGTGGTGAGGATAACTCGCAACCATTCAGAAAGCAAGCCCAATGACTTTCCCCTTTGCATGCCAAGCAAGACTCAAATGACAGCACCATTAGGCGGAAAACTGGCATTATTTTCAAAAAATTGGCATATTGTCACAAAAGACAAATGGATCCTGGACATTATAAAGAGAGGCTACAGATTCAATTTTCACACCCTTGTGAGAGGCATGCCAAACCTGCCACACAATCAAAGGGCAGAGGCACAAAAACTAATTTCAGATCTCATAGACATGAAAGCTATTCAAGAGGTACCTACGCACGAACAAGGTCAAGGTTTTTATTCCAGACTATTCCTGGTACCAAGGAAGGGAAAAGATTGGAGACCTATTTTGGACCTATCCATCCTAAACACATTTCTACTCGTACCAAAATTCAAGATGCTCACTCTACAGCAGCTTCTTCCCATGCTGGGCAAGGAGTCTTGGCTGGTAACATTGGACCTCAAGGAGGCATACCTGCATGTCCCAATCAGACAAAATTGCAGAAGATACCTCAGATTTCTTGCAGGTTCAACCCATTATCAATTCTCTGCGTTGCCCTTTGGCTTATCTACTGCACCCAGAGTATTCACAAAATGCCTGGCATCAGTAATTGCCTACTGCAGACTTCAAGGGATACAAATATACCCCTTTTTGGACGACTGCCTGATCCAAGCGGACAGCAAGCACATTCTTCTGAAACATCTGGCTTATGTAATAATGTTGTTGACTTCTCTGGGATACACAGTCAACAAAAAGAAATCAAGGTTAATACCCTCTCGGAAAATAATTTTCCTGGGTGCCAACTTGGACACAAACACCCAGATGGCCTACCTCACGCCAGAGAAGCAGGGGCAACTAACTCAATACTTCAGAACACTAGCAAATTGCACCAGGCTGACTGCAAGGAAAATCTTGCAGGCTCTGGGATTCATGGCATCTTGCATCTTACTAATCCCATGTGCAAAGCTGCATATGAGGAAACTTCAATGGTACCTGAAAAACCTATGGTCTCAACACAGCCATAGCCTGGAAACAATAATACCACTAATTCCATGTCTTCAAAAGGAATTTCTGTGGTGGGCTCAAGCATGCCAAGCAAACACAGGTCTCCCATTCAGCAAGCCTCAAGCAAAGCAAGTCATCACAACAGACGCCTCTGACTACGCCTGGGGGGCGCACATGACAGATCGGTGCATTCAGGGCAAATGGTCCCAAAAAGAAAAGCACCTACACATCAATCAAAAGGAAATGCTAGCAGTAATAAATGGTATTATAGCTTTCAAAGACCTCCTGCAACCAGGTCAACTATTGATAAGGACGGACAACACCACAGTAATGTGGTACATAAACAAACAGGGAGGAACCCATTCATACCCCCTATGCAGACTGGCCATGTCACTTTGGAACATGGTCATTGACTTACAAATCGAACTACAAGCACAGTACTTGCCAGGCAAGGAAAACACGCTGGCAGACAACCTAAGCAGAAATATGACAGATCCACACGAATGGAAGTTGCATCCTCAAGTTTTTACAGAGATAATTCAAGCATGGGGAAGGCCAGACATAGATCTCTTTGCTTCCCACGAAAATCACCAATTGACAAAATTCTGCTCAAGGAGTTTTCACCCAAAGGCCTGGAGAGTGAACGCTCTCTCTTTCAGTTGGACATCAAGGACAGTTTATGCCTTCCCACCTCTTCCTCTGCTGCCCAAAGTTCTATTAAAAACCAGAGCAGACAGACCAAAGATGATTCTCATTGCTCCAGACTGGCCAAGACAACACTGGTACCCACTCCTGAGGAGCCTGACTCATTCCCCACCATGGACCCTGCCTCTAATGCATCCTCTTCTGACTCAGCACACCTTCAAAACTCTCCACAGTCAGCTAAAAACACTCAATCTAGCCGCATGGAAGATTCCTTAGCATCACAACAAACCCAACTCTCCAAGGAGGTGCAAGATGTCATTTTGGAGGCCAGAAGGCCGTCTACCAGAAAAGCTTACTCCACAAAATGGAAGCGGTTTTGTGTCTGGAATGAGAAAAAGTGCCAGGATCCTGGAAAACTGAATTTACCTCAAATATTACAGTATCTAGCTGAGCTGCTAAGCAGTGGACTTTCTTTCTCCTCCATCAAAATCCATGCCTCAGCTATTTCTGCAGAATACAACACTGATCCACCCTTATTCTCTCACCCCCTCTTAAGACAGTTCCTCAGAAGGGCTAAGAATTTAAAACCCCCAAGGAAACAACCAATACCTGCTTGGGATCTCAATTTCATTCTAGAAAAACTGACCTTGCCTCCTTTTGAGCCAGCTGCCTCATCAGATTTGCAATATTTGTCCTGGAAAACGGCTTTCCTTCTGGCTATTACCTCAGCTCGTAGGGTATCGGAACTACAAGCTCTCATGGCTGTGCAGCCTTTCATCATCTTCCATCAGGACAGAGTTTCCTTACGAACCAAGCCGTCCTTTATGCCAAAAGTGGTATCCAGGGTAGCTTTGAATCAGGCTATACACTTACCTACCTTTTATCCTAATCCTCAAAACAAAGGGGAGAGATTACTACATTCCTTGGACATCCACAGACAACTGCGTTACTATTTGGACAGAACAAAGCCTTTCAGGAAATCAGATCAGCTCTTTGTGTCCTATGCTATAGGAGCTCAAGGAAAGCCAATTTCCAAACAGACTATCTCAAAATGGATAGCCCACTGCATACGCTTTTGCTATTCTTTTCATGGCAAAACTGTACCTACAGGCATCAGATCTCACTCCACAAGGGCCACGACTACCTCTGCAGCTTTTCTCAGAGGAGTTCCTACCAAAGATATTTTGGAAGCAGCCACTTGGAGTTCTGTGCATACCTTCTCCAAGCACTACCACCTTCCATTATACTCCAAATCTAGAGCGGGCTTTGCCACTGCAGTCTTGCAGGGCATTCTGGCTCCTCCTAGTTCCACCTAGTGCCTACCACCCCTTTCTTAGCTTTGGGATTCTACCCATCTGTTATGACTGCAGCTGTATGCACGATGAACATAGTACAGTTTTGTACCTACCATAAATGTAGATGTTCGAGTGCTAATACAGCTGCAGTCCAGGTTTCCCTCCCTCCTTCCCCTCTTGGGACAGGCCTATTGGCTAACACCTCCTCATGCTACCTGATTGGGGTATTCATTCTTGATGTGCTTGCTTGCACTACTATATTTTAATTATATTGCATTGCTTTATCACACAAATTTATGTATTGCCTTCCTTCTGGGGGCACCTGACATCTGGGGCAAGAAAAACTGAAGAAAATGGCGTCGGCTGGTTCTTTTATACCCCTGTCGCACTGACGTCAGGGAAGAAGCGACGACACCCGACGCCGGACCTAGACTTTGGAATTCGGCCGACCAAGGACCCGCCTGACGGCAGGAGACCCCATCTGTTATGACTGCAGCTGTATTAGCAGTCGAACATATACATTTATGGTAGGTACAAAACTGTACTTTTTCCACAATGACAGGGTTACTCTTAAAACTAACCCTTCATTCATGGCCAAGGTGGTGAATGACCTCGCTCTGATTCAAGCCATCCACCCACCTACCTTCTTCCCTAACCCACAGGGGGACAATGAGAGAGTACTTCACTCAATGGATGTTCACAGACAACTCAGGTTTTACCTGTATAAAACCAAGCACATCAGACTGGCTCGAACCTCCCAGGTGACCAGGCACTCAGTAAAGTGCAACTATCATGCAAGGTCAGCAGCTGCCTTAAGAAGGTACTCCTAGCTGTGCCTCCAGCCCCTTCCTGATAATTTCAGAGCAAAGCTGATTGACACCCCCCTTCCCGGGCAATACAGCCTTATTTGGAGCAAAAGTGGCAGATTTGTTCAAGTCACTTCAGAATGGGAAAGAAATACAGGGTTTGAAAAAAACTGCTACTCTCCCCATGCCTAAATTTCAAGAAACTTCCCAGCTAAAATACAGTTCATTCATTTGAAAACATTGTCGCCCTGATCAGCGCTTTGTCTCCTTCCATCCCAGAGCCCTGGGGGAGGCAGTAACCAAACTATCTCTACCTGGATTTCCAAAGCAGTCACCTTCTGCTACAAATACTATGGGAAATCCCCATAAGGCATTGTCAAAGCACACTCCACCAGGGCTATGGCTTCCTTAGGAGCCTTCTTTAAAGGTTTGTTTACCTCTACCATTCTGGAAGCAGCCACTTGTTCATCAGTGCATACCTTAACCAAACACAAGTCAGACAATGTTTCCAAGGCCAGGATGGGTTTTGCCTGGGCTATCCTTCACAGATTCCTGGAAACCACCTCTATACCACCATCCCCTCCTTCACTGTGAGCTTTGGCATTCATCCATATGTTGAATACTACAACATGGGAATAGAAGGACATAGAAAAGTTGTGTACAATCTTAGCATAACCATAGATGTCCTTCTCTTCCATGTTGCCTTATTCCTTCCCACCCTCCTTCCTTTCCTGGTAGACTGCATTTCCCTTTCTGGGTGCCACAGGACTGGCATTGGTCTGACTGGGGCTTACAGTTCTGAGGGCTGGTGCTTGCAGACTTCACTTTTACAGCCCGCATTCCTTGAGCCACGTCAGATGGTCCCACACATTATACAGGGACTGAAAACTTGTGTATACTGGCCAGATGTTCTTGAAGCAAGAGGAGTAAACCCATATGTTGAATACTGCAACATGGAAGAGTAAAGCATCCATGGTTATGGTAAGATTTTACACAGCTTTTCTTTCCTTGCCACTACAACCAAAACTACCATGGCTAAAACATTGCTGCTCCTATTACTTCTCTACGGTTCCTGTATACTAACCAATCTGCAGAACTCCACCAAAACTAAGTAAGAGCAATGCTACAACAAAGTTGCAAAGTTCGCAACTCACTCCAACTACCGTACACATCACTCAAGGAATTAAACTGGTTAGAATTAACACAACAACTTTCATATACACACCTAATTACAGCACACAACCTATTTCATAGGCCCACTGCCTGTCAAACTCTAGAAGACTTAATACAATATTACGAACTGAACAGACTCCTCAGATCTAAAGATAAAAACCTTCTTGAAGTCTGCAAACCTTGTAGAAACCCGGGAAAATTTCTATACTCTTGCTAAATCTTGGAATGCCCTCCCTCCCAACATTAGGCTAACTCCTAGCCTACTTCTCTTTAAACCCTTCCTAAAGGCATAACCCCAGGCGAATACACAGTCTGCCCCTCCTATACCTCCTTCAATTACGTCAACATGTCCACTACCATTAAGCACCGTCAAGACTGGGAAAAGTGTGCCATACTACTCCTATCTTTCTACTTCCTTATGAACTAATCTAAACAGCACAAGTATTCTTCCTATTCAGACATAAAGAATGGTATTGTGCAAATATCCTATCACTGAGGCAGTCACACTGAATCATGCTAAAAGTCTTGTCAAATTTGTAATTTTGTGTAAAATGTTATCAAGATAAATGTGTAATGTATTCAATGTATACTTTTGTCTACTAATTTTACTTATAAGTTTTTGTGTAAAGTGTTATCACAGTTAAACTGTCAGTATACTCATTGTATACTTATATGTTGTAGTTTGCTTGCAAGTCTTGCAGTCTTCTAAAATTGTGGAGCTTTTCTGTCTGGGCCTCTGCTGAAAATGGGTCTTGTGACCCAGTCAGACTATCCCGGTTAATGCATGTCAACTAAATGCTGTAGGCTCATGAATTTGAATCAGCTCTGCATGCGCACCTACATCCCAACATGCTGTAGGCTCATGAATTTAAATTACTTTTACCCTTTTCTCTCTATAGTCACACATTACACAGCAATAAAGACATCAGTTGTACATTAAAGCAACACATAGCAACAGTCGTACCTCTTGTCCTGAGGGTACCACCCTCAGCACAAGGTGCCCCCTTGTGTTAAATTTCCTTTTGTTGCATGCGCAGACACATAACTAAACTTTTCTTATTTCTTGTGGGGACCTTCCACTGTTGTTTTACATAATCTGCTAAGCAAGTTTCCGGCATTCCACAAGGCAGCAAACCCAACGTACTTAACAAGCAACTCAGTCATTCAACAAAACAGTGCACTTCATATTCTTCAAGTCAAAGTCAATCATTCAACAAAATAGTAAACATCATATACTTAATAAGCAAATTTAGTCATTTAACAATATATTAAACAGATTTCCACTATTACTTTTACCTGCAATTTTCTAAAAGAGAGAGGAAAGAAAGAAAATGGAAAAAAAAACGTTTCCACAAATCCATTTTCCCATTTCTAGCTTAATATGTTTGCACACCCTGAATAGTTAAGCATCTGAATCTCTGAATATTCCACACAAAACCGTGTGGAATTCACAGAAGAACTTTCTGTGCTGGGCCCTTACAATTTATTCCACACTGTTCTACAACAGTACTAAAGTTTATATCCGAGTCATGGCATCAAAATATTATAGTGCAGTTAAAATATGCATAAATAATAAAAACTGACCTGTGAGTCTTGACTCAAGAATAATTCTTTAGGATGTTCAAATCATTTTCCCCATGTTCTTTGTGTTTCACTGTTGCAGTCATTACATTTGGGTTATCCTGCTGGCAGATTGCCCTCAGCCGGCCTGAATTCCAAAGTCTTGGGTCCTGCGTCTGCTGTCGTCACCCCTTTCCTGACGTCAGGCCGTCAGGGGGTATAAAAGAAGCAGTCAACGCCATTTTCTTTAGTCTTTCTTGCCATGCTGTGCCCGAAGCAGAAGCAGTTCGCAAGTGCCGGTCGGCCGACTCCTGAGATTTTCGAGTTCGAATTTCAGATCTGAAGTCTTCTATAAAGCTAAGTACCCCGTTGGGGAAACTTTTTTCTTGCTCCAGAACCGGTGTCAGAAAAAGTTTAATAATTGTATTTCTTGTGGGAAGCAAATACCTCATAAGGACTTTCATTCTTACTGTATTCCTTGCCTAGGCCCTGATCATAACTTTCTGGGTTGTCTGTTTTGTGCTAGATTTAACCAACACACTATTAAGCATCGGTATGATTTTGCTTTAAACTACTTTGGACACAGGTTTAATTATCCAGAAACGGTCGTTGGAAAGCCAGCCGACTACCGGAGTTCACAAAAAACGTAAAGAAAAAGAAAGACAGCCAAGGCCCAAAACTGACGACGAAACTTCTCCTAAGCCAGTCACCGGTTCTCAGTGAGGTGCTTTCTCAGCCCCTGATGACCGCTACTTTAGAGTCGCAGGCCGCTACCGACTCCCACATGGAGTCGGCCATGCCACTGGAAACTCAAGGTATTGGAGCCTCGGACGCTAATCCTTCAGATGGGTCCGGAGCCGCTGAGCAGGCACCGGTTCCTGAGGGTGTATTCAGACCCAAACATCTATACATTAAACCGACTTCAAAGGCAAAGACTAAAGCACCTTCAAAGGCAAAAAAGCAAACTCAAGAGCCACGTGGACAGGCCTCCATGCCCAAAAAACAGATGCTCAAAATGGCCAAAGACTTGATTACCTTGATCAGGGGTTCCCATCCCCCTCCTGATAAGCGGCTTAGGCAAGAGAGTAACTATGAATCTTCAGATCAGGTTTCCATTTCTTCTGATTCCTCTTCTGATCAGGAATATTCTTTTCCCCTATATGAGGATTCTGATGCTGAGGACTCCATACCTTCAGCCTCTCCTCCTGAGGACTATTCTTTTGGGGAAACCTTACATACCATGAGGGAGCATTTCCACTGGGAGAGCCAAGATTTTTCAGAATCTAAAAAGAGGCTCAGGGATTTCCTGTTACTACCTCAGCACAAGCCACTAGCCATCCCTCCTGTGCTAGACATTGTATATGATGTGTTTTCGGAGTCTAGCCTTACCCCTGACTCCTTGCCTCCAGCTCCTGTTAAGCCTGACAAATATTACAGGGTTCCTGACTCACATAAATTCCTTTTTAAAAACCCTGCTCCAGACCCAGAAACTATTTCTCAGGGTCCCAAGGAAGTTAAGGCTTCCACTGCAAAAAAACCTACACCTTCTGACAGGGATTCTAGGGCACTGGATAGATGGGGGAAAAAGGTTTACACATCTGCTACCTTGGTTATAAGGGCCTTAAACTGTCAGTTTCATATGCTCAAATAGCAATATGACATGGCATTGCTTAAACAGAAAATGTTGTTAAACTCTGAATGTGCAGAAAACAAGGAAATGCAGGATATATTGCATGCAGCTGAACAAGTTGGAAAGCATACTTTGCAGTGTGGTTTTGATTCTTTAGAGGCCTCCTGCCGGGCCGCAGTTACAGGTTCTGTAATTAGAAGGCATGCTTGGTTAAAGGAACAAAATCTGCCTGATCATGTTAAAGTTAAATTATTAGATGCACCTTTACAGCATGATACTTTGGTGTTAAGGCAGAAGAGGTGTTAAAGAAAATGGAGGACAAGGCTAAATCTATGCAAACGGTCAAAGATTTCTTACAAGTACAGCTGCCTAGGTTTAGTAGACACTGGCCAACAAAGAATTGGTCCTTTCCTGTGTCAGACAGACCTCAAAGGGCAGACCCAGATGCCCTAGAGGCAGATCCCAGGCGCAAGGTTCATAACAGGTCAAAGCAATGGGGTGCTTCTACCTCCAAAAGTGGAGAAGACAAATCACAACCTTACAGGAAACCGTCCCAATGACTTCCCCCTGCCTGCACCAAGCACTTATTTCCTGGTAGCACCCTTAGTGGGAAAATTAGCACTTTTTTCTCAAAATTGGCACATCATAACCCAGGACAAGTGGGTTCTAAATATCGTGTCACAAGGCTACAAGTTCCATTTCCATATCCTGCCAAAGGCTAACGTCTGGCCAGATCTGCCAAAAAATCATGGGCAGAGGCACAAAAACAAGTCTCATCCCTCATGGATATGAGGACCATTCAACAAGTGCCAGAGCAAGAGCGGGGACAAGGATTTTACTCTACTGTTCTTGGTACCCAGAAAGGACGAGGCCTGGAGGCCAATACTGGACCTGTCTATTCTGAACACATTCCTGGATATACCAAAATTCAAAATGTTGACTTTGCAGAGGCTTCTGTCCATGCTGGGCAAAAATACTTGGCTTGTGACTTTAGACCTAAAAGAGGCATACCTGCATATCCCAATCAGACAATTATGCAGAAGATACCTCAGATTCAAGGCTGGCTCTATGCATTACCATTTCTCTGCACTGCCCTTTGGCTTATCTACTGCGCCCAGGGTCTTTACAAAGTGCCTGGCACCAGTATTCGCATTCTGCAGACTAAGAGGAATACAAATATACCCTTACTTGGACGACTATCTCATTCAAGCAGAGAACAAAGACACCCTTCTACAGCATCTGACGTTTGTGAAAAAACTTCTAACATGCCTAGGGTACACAGTCAACGAAAAGAAATCAAAACTAGTACCCTGTCAAGAGATAATATTCCTGGGTGCAAGCTTAAATACAACTGCCCAGATGGCTTTTCTCACGCCAGACAAACAAAGGCAACTGACTACCTATTTCAAAATGTTAGCAACAAAGGCCCAGTTATCTGCAAGAAATATTCTGCAGGCTTTGGGCTTCATGGCATCCTACTCATTCCATATGCAAGACTGCATATGAGGAAACTTCAATGGTACCTAAAAAGTGTTTGGACTCAACATTGCCACAGCCTGGAAACTATAAATGTTAAGTTGTCTATCTCGCCTTCATTCTTGCTGATTGGGTTCGGAGCCGATCATCGGCTCTGACTTGGCCATCTTCTAAAGCTTGATAGCTGTTTACTGGCTCTAGGCCTCCCCATATCCCATGATGCCTGGCGCTAGATACCCAGATCTCGTTTGCCGCTTCTGCTGCGAGGGTGTCTTACTGGCTCAGGTCGTATATTTTATTATTATTATCTGTTTTTTTTTTTGTTTTTTTTTGATAAAAAAACTGGTAGGTCTAGTGTAGTTTGTTAATCGTAGTATACTATCTTTCTTGGGGTATCTTTGTTTAGGTATATATCCTTTCCTTACTTGTATTCCCCTTCCCTTCAGAAAACTCGTTTCATTTAGAGAGTTTTCCCCTCTCCCCCCCCCCTCTTTTCTGAAGTAGCCGTTTAAGTTAGAGGCTAACTTATTTTTTTCCTTTAAAAAAAAAAAAATATATATTATAGTTAGTATTTACTTAGTTTAGTCTATTTGTTGTTGTTAGACTATTGTGTGTATCCCTGACTGTTTTTGGGTGTGGTAATATTGTGTGTGTGTTATAGTTATTATACTAAAATTGTTATAGTTGTGTTTTTTGTCTGGTATTCCTTTCTTTAGCTATGTCTAAGGATACCAAGGTGTCCGGATTCAAGAGGTGTGATTCATGCTGTCAGAAGATGTCTCTGACAGATGGTCACACTTCTTGTGTCTATTGTCTCGGCGCCGTGCACCTGCAGGACTCTTGTTCGGTTTGCCATGCTTTCAGTCCAAGAGTCCTGCAGGAGCATATGAATAAGTTAATCCTACGGGGTTTGCTCAAACCCGAGGAGTCACCGGCTAAGGCTCAGCCCGTGAAGTCCTCCAGGCCACCTAAACCTTCGACTTCCAGTTCGGAGCTGTCGTTAGGTGAAGCTGCTACTTCTGGCCCGGTTCTGGCTGGAACCGATGTGCCTGCCTCTCAGTCGGTTCCAACACGCACTTTGGAGCCGGCAGAGAGTCTAAAGAGATCTAGGTCTCCCTCCCTGGAGTCGATACGCTCGGCTCAGAGGTCTCCACTGCTCCATTCGGAGCGCAGTCATCGGTCCTCCCACTCTTCTCGGTCATCGAGATTGTCAGATCACGACTTGGAGAGAGTGGTCAGCAGGCTTTTGAAATCGCAGGCCCTAGCTAAAATGTTGTCCAGCCCCCCCACAACAGGGTTCGGCTCCATCCTTGTCTGCAGTCATTCCTCCTCAGACTCCTCCCTTGAGTTCAGAGCCGGAGTTCGTTGGGGTTCGAATCGTGGAACCGTCAGCACCGATACCTTCTCCTTCGGTTCCATCGTCAGCTCCGATCACTTCCTTGGTACCGTCGTTGGAGGGATCTGGGCGCCGAGACTCCATTGTCGGCTCCGAGGGGGCAAGTGGCATCAGACCCTTGTCCGACCCTGTTCTCCCCCTCGGAGCTTCGGCGCAGGTGAGCTCGGCTCCTACATCGGCTTCGGAGCCATCCCCCTCGGTGCGGAGAGGGATTCCGGTCTCTTCGGAACCGGAGTCTTCTCAGCATCCGAGCAGGGATGCCTTTGAGGTCATGAGTAGTGTGCTGGCCCATGAGTCAGCCCCACGATCATCTCCTTCGGCTCCTCCCACTATGGTGCCTGCTCCTGCCTCTGCCCCTCCTCCAGACCCCAAGCGTGGGGAACCAACGTTCCAGGGCACCCCTTTGGGTGTATCTTCCTCTTTTGAGGCCTCCCCTAATCATTCAGAGGATCCACCTCGTAAGAGGAAATGCAAGAGGAAGCATGTTGACTCCCCTGAGTCTGTCACAGCAGATACCAACTTAGAGGATTCGGAAGGGTCCCCGAGATCCCCCTCTGAAGATGTCTCATTCTCAGACATCCTTGAGATGCTTAGGCAGAGGGGGAACTGGTCTACCCTTAACCCTTCTGAGGATGAGTCTGTATTCCTGGATGCGTTTGGATCCCGACCTTCCACCTCCTAGGTGTCTCTGCCTTTCGACCCACTCATGTCTGTGGTGGCTCGGAAGGCGTGGTCAGCTCCAGACACAGTGGAACCGACCCCAAGAAGACCTGCAATTTCATAACTGCACCACAAGACAAACAGTTTTTGACCAAAGGTGTTCCCGTCCATGCCATGGTGGTAGCAGCGGCCACAAAGAAGGAGTTGGCTGACACTTCATCTGTCCATCAACCTAACAAAGAGTCCAGGACGATGGACAGATTTGGGAAGCGGATGTTCTCTTCAGCGACTTTTTCCATGAAGTCTCTGAATTATTTGTGCCACTTTACCCGTCTTCAAAGGGATCTCCTTAAAGAGCTTGGAGATACCCTCCAAGATCCATCAGCTGAGGGGGCCCAGGCTAAGCCTCCCAGCTGGCGACTCTTAATTCAGTGGTGAACTCCTCCATGAGACTCATTTCTTATGCAGCCGATGGTGCGAGTAGAGCCGCAGGCACAGGCGTCGCCCAAAGGAGGCACGCTTGGATGCGGTTTTGTAACTTTGCGGAACCTTTCAGAGCGTCTTTCATTAACACCCCCTTTGATGGTTCCTCTCTCTTTGGATCACAGGTGAAGGACACCCTTAACAGGTGTGAGCAGGAAGGTAAGACTCTCTTCTGCTGTGGGAGTCTGTTTTTTCCACTCCTTCCAGACCATATCCCAAGGGTCAGAAGAGTGGAAAGATGTGGTTCCGGAAATCCCAGGGAGCCTTGCCGGATACACGTGGTGAGTTCCCATCCAGGGGCAGAGGAGGGAACATTAACAGACGCTACCCTCGTGGCAGAGGGGGTCCGCAAAACCAGGGCAGCAGAGAATCCTTCTCTGACAAGCCCTTCCAGCATCCCTGAAGGGTTGCCAGGCTGCCCACCTCTGGAGGCAGTCGGGGGAAGATTATCGCTGTACCCAAGAGCCTGGCAAGAATTCCCTTTGTTCGCACTCCCTTGTTAAACAAGTCCCTTCTAGACGTTCCACCCTATCTAAGGGATCAAGCAGTTCAAGAAGTTTCAAAACTGCTAAGAAAAAGGGCCATCCAGCAAGTCCCAGCAGACCAGCAAGGATCCGGAATTTACTCAAGGTTCTTTTTGGTACCAAAAAAGACAGGGGACTGGAGACCCATTCTGGATCTCAGCAGACTAAACAGGTCTGTTCAAAGAACAAAGTTTCAGATGGTCACGCTACAGTCCATTATTTTACCCTTTCTGGGTTAGGACAATTGGATGTGCTCCATAGATCTTCAGGATGCGTACTACCACATCAAAATGGACAGGCGCTCCAGAAGATTCCTCCGCTTCTGGCTGGGAGCCAGCCATTATCAGTTCAGAACTCTGCCCTTTGGTCTCACCACAGCCCCCAGGGTGTTCACCAAATGTATGGCAGTAGTTACCGCTCACCTGAGATGGCAAGGATTCCAGGTGTTTCCATATCTAGACGACTGGCTCCTCACTGCTACCACCAGGCATCACCTTCTGTGAGCCAGAGACTACACAATCCAGACTTGCTCCAGACTAGGTATCACAATAAATTTCGAAAAATCTGCATTGTCGCCCTGTCAGTGTATCACCTTTATAGGTGCAAATTTAAATACAAAAGACAGGTCAGCCAGCCTTCCACCAGACAGGATGTTCGTCATTCACCAGCAGTTATGATGCAAGAGAATTTAAGCCAGGTTCGTCCTCCAAACCCTGGGTCTCATGGCAGTAGCGATCATACTCGTCCCTCTGGCTCATTTTCACATGAGGATCCTCCAGTGGCTTCTTTTTACCCAATGGTCCTTCCAGCAGCTTCCCATGTCTCACATGATTATTATCACAGAAGCATGCAAAAAGCACCTTGCGTGGTGGATGGTCTCCACATCAGTGCCCCAGGGCAGACCATTTGTACTTCCCCCTCCAGTTGCTATGGTGACCACAGATGCCTCCCTGATCGGGTAGGGGGGGCATTATCAGGGCAGAACAGTCCAGGGCACCTGGCAACATCGAGTACCATCTGCACATAAACGTCTTGGAGATGAGGGCCGTGTTTTTAGCGTTGCAAGCTCTTCAGGACTCTCTTCCTACCAGGACCATTGCAATTCAAATGGACAATATGTCAGTCGTGTGGTACATCAACAAGCAGGGCGGAACCAGGTCCTACCCCCTATGTCGAGAAGCACTCAGACTCTGGCAGGGGGCGATCTCTTCCCAACAGTTTCTGACCACAACGCACATCCCTGGGCGATCCAACGTCATAGCAGACAGGCTGAGCAGAGCAATTCTCATGCCTCACGAGTGGTCTCTGAATCAGGTAGTGACGGATCAAATCTTCCGCAAATGGGGATAGCCTTGCTGCGACCTCTTTGCCACCCCCTTCAACAGCAAGTGCAGCAATTTCTTCTCTCTCCTTCCACTTCCAGGACATTCCCCCAGAGACATTCTAGTCCACGATTGGCCTCAGGGACTTCTGTATGCATTCCCTCCCTTTCCCCTAATCCCCAAACTGATACAGAAAGCTACCGTATTGGGCTGCAAAATGATCCTCATTGCTCCTTACTGGCCTCGACAAATATGGTTCCCGTTCCTGCATCATCATCTTCTCAAGCAGCCTTGGATTCTGGACCCAGTTCCAGACCTTCTGATCCTTCAATCGGGTGGGCTGCACCATTCCCTACAGTCTCTCCAGCTCACTGCTTGGTTGCTCCACTTCCAACCTTAGCCAGGCTTCCTGATATCTCCCACTCTGTGCGTGAAATCATTTTATCATCGCACAAGTCTACCACTAGAAAAACTTACGCTAGTAAGTGGAAACGTTTTTTGTCCTGGGCAGAGGGTAAGAGTATAGACCCCTTTTCAGCCCCTGTACACACGTATTGGAATTTCTTGCGGAACTCTTTCATGCTGGGACCGCTTCCGCTACAATTAGAGTTCAGTTAGCTGCAATTTCAAATTTTCACGTTGGCCTGTCGGGAAGTAATATAATGTCTCATAAGCTTTGCAAAGCTTTCCTCAAAGGGCCACTCTGCTCAGGCCCCCAGTGAGAGATCCTCCACCTCTGTGGGATCTAAATTTGATTCTAGCTTCTCTAATTTTGCCCCCCTTCGAACGTGCAGCTTCTTGTTCTTTGAAGTTTTTATCTTGGAAAACCAGAGTTTCGGAACTCCATGCTCTTTGTATCCATCCTCCTAGTGTTCCACATTGACAGGGTTGCTCTCAGGACAAATCCTTCCTTCCTTCCTTCCCAAGGTCTCTTCTGAGAATAACTTGAATCAGTCCATTGACCTTCCTGTGTTTTTTCCCAATCACTCCAACAGGGCGGAATATAAGTTGCACCAGTTAGATGTTCACAGGCAGCTGCGCTTTTATTTGCATAGGACTAAGGACATCAGAAAATCGGACCAGCTTTTCCTTTCTTAGGCTGACTGTAAACAAGGTCTACCAGTCTCAAAAGTAACCTTATCCAGGTGGTTGACTTCTATCATTACATTTATCTATCAGCTAAGGAATAAAGAATTGCCTGTTAAACCAAAAGATCACTCCACCAAAGCTTTAGCCTCTTCTGTGGCTTTTCAGGCTAGGTTGCCCATGGAATCTATTTGTGCAGCAGCCACGTGGGCCAACCCTCACACTTTCATTTCGCATTATAAGTTGGACGTGGTTTCCAGGGGCAGAGCTGATTTTGGTTCTACTTTTCTGAAGAGTTTGTTCCAATGAGCCACCCAGGATTTTAGGTGCTAGGGACGCTGTCCCAACCAGCAAGAATGAAGGCGAGATAGACAACTTAACATAAAGACGTTATGTACCTACCATAACGTTCCATGTTAGTTGTCTTCTCTCCCCTTCTTTCTTGCGTCCCACCCTCCATCCCCCTATCCTATTAGACCGAGAAGAGTTTTGTATGGTTTTTCACTGGCTGAGTCTTCTCTGGCTATTCCTCTCTACCTGGTAGTCTCTTGGTAGGGTTTATGTATTATAGGATATGATTCTTTCCTTTTTATGTCTGCAGTTGGACTTACTAAACGAGATCTGGGTATCTAGCGCCAGGCATCATGGAATATGGGGAGGCCTCGAGCCAGTAAACAGCTATCGAGCTTTAGAAGATGGCCGAGTCGGAGCCGAGGATCGGCTCCAAACCCAACCAGCAAGAAAGAAGGCGAGAGGAGACAACTAACATGGAACGTTATGGTAGGTACACAACGTCTTTTTACTCTCATTCCCTGCCTGCAACAGGAGTTTCGATGGTGGGCAAAGGCTTGTCACCAAAATAAGGGACGGCCATTCACATTACCCCCAGCCAGGCAGACACTAACAACGGATGCATCAGATTATGCCTGGGGGGCCCACATGGCAGGAAGATGCATTCAGGGAACATGGACCTCAAACCAAATGCATCTACATATCAATCAAAAAGAGATGCTAGCTGTTCAAAATGCCCTGACAGCCTTCAAGGACCTACTTCATCCAGGACAACTACTGATAAAGACAGACAACACCACTGTCATGTGGTATATAAACAAACAGGGGGGCACACATTCTTACCCCCTTTGCAGACTAGCCATGACTTTGTGGGACACAGCATTGACTTACCAAGTACATCTGCAGGCACAATTCCTGCCAGGAAGGAAAAATACTCTGGCAGACGAACTAAGCAGAAACCTCATGGATCCCCACGAGTGGCAGCTGGATCCACAAGTCTTCAGCATGATAACAAGGACATGGGGATGCTCGGACATAGATCTATTTGCCACCCCTCACAACTACCAACTAAAGAGATTCTGCACAAGGATTTATCACAGACAAGCATGGAAAGTGGATGCCCTATCCTTCAGCTGGAAAAACCTATCAGTATATGCCTTTCCCCCTCTGCCTCTCCTCCCCAAGGTACTCCTAAAGGTCAGACAGGAGAAGCCAAAGATGATACTGATTGCACCAGACTGGCCCCGCCAGCACTGGTACCCAATATTAAGGAGTTTGTCTCAATGCCCAGCTTGGACCTTACCTCATCTACCACATCTACTGTCCCAGCAAAACAATCAGATCCTGCACAGCCAACTCAGGACTTTAAACCTGGCAGCATGGCGGATAATGTAGTCATAGAAAACACACCTCTCAGCAAAGCTGTGATGGATGTAATTTTGGAAGCCAGAAGGCCTAGTACTAGAAAATCTTATGCTAGAAAATGGAAGAGATTATGTGCTTGGAACCAGGCACAAGGAACAGATGCAGCTGTGCCAAATATTCCTCAGATTTTACAATACTTAACTGAGATGCTGGACAAAGGCCTGTCTTTCTCATTTATTAAAATTCATGCGTCTGCCATTTTGGCTCATTACAATGCAGAGCCACCAGTCTTTTCTCATCCCTTATTAAAACAGTACCTCAGAGGAGCTAAAAATGTAAGGCCTCCAAGGAGATCACCAATGCCTGCATGGGACCTCAACTATGTCTTGGAAAAACTCACCCTGCCTCCTTTTGAGCCAGCTGCTACTGCTGATATAAAGTTTTTATCTTGGAAAACAGCTCTGCTCCTAGCAATAACTTCTGCAAGATGAGTTTCAGAGCTACAGGCACTCATGGCTGTGGAACCTTTTATCATTTTTTATCCGGACAGGGTCTCCCTGAGGACAAACCCAACATGTATGCCTAAAGTGGTGTCCAGTGTGGCTCTTAACCAAATCATTCATCTGCCAACTTTTTATCCATATCCACAGAACAAGGGGGAAAGAATTCTGCATTCTTTGGACATACACAGACAGCTTAGATTCTTCTTGGACAGAACCAAAGTTTTCAGAAAGACAGAGCAATTACTAGTGGCGTATGCTGCAGGATCACAAGGAAAGGCTATCTCAAAGCAGACTATTTCAAAGTGGATAGGCCACTGCATTCGTTTCTGCTACTTATACCATGGCAAGCCAGTGCCTAAGGGCATTAGGCCACATTGCACCAGAGCTGCAGCCACTTCAGCAGCCTTTCTCAGGGGAGTACCAACCAAGAACATTTTAGAGACAGCTACTTGGAGTTCAGTGCACACCTTTACAAAGCACTATCATCTGCCACTCTACTCTAAATCCAGGGTAGGCTTTGCCACTGCAGTTCTGCAGGGTCTCGTAGCCGCTCCTAATGTTATTTAGCTCCAGCCTCCCAACCATAGCTTTGGGAATCTACCCAAATGTAATGACTGCAACAGTGAAACACGAAGAACATAGTACAGTTGTGTACACTTAACATAAATGTAGATGTTCAAGTGTATTCACTGTTGCAGTCCAGGTTACCCACCCGCCATCCCCCATTTTCTTCTGATGGAATCTAACTTTCCTTCTCTGATTTATACAACCTATGTGGTGTATTTGCTTGTGGATGAAGGTAAGTTTATATTGCTGCATGTAATTTTATATATACATATAAATTTTGGCTACCCTTTTAGGGGGCACCTGACATCTGGGGCAAGAAAAACTAAAGAAAATGGTGTCTGCTGCTTCTTTTATACCCCTGACGACCTGACGTCAGGGAAGGGGCGATGACAGCCGACGCAGGACCCAAGACTTTGGAATTCAGACCGGCTGAGGGCAACCTGCCAGCAGGATAACCCAAATGTAATGACTGCAACAGTAAATACACTCTAACATCTATATTTATGGTAAGTGTAAACAACTGTACTTTTTATTAGTCAAATAAATTACAGCGCTGGGCAACTGCCTTCACAAAGTTTACAAATTCGTCTCACCAGGCAGCAAAAACATAGATATGTTGTCATCAGTCTCGCCTTTATTCTCACTGATGGGTCGGATCAGATGTATCGGATCCATCTCGGCCTTTACAAAAGCTCGTGGGCACCCTTCCCTACCCACAAGTCATTTCCCCAACTTCCTCAGATCTCATTTGCCATGCTGCAAGAAGGAAGAAGATTTTTGATATCTATATCACCTTTTGCTCTTGTTATAATTAATGTTTTTGGCTACGTGTAGTTAGTGTTTACCTGTTTATACCTTCTCTTGTTTAGCGTTAGTTTTACTATTAGCTTATTCCCCTCATCATTAGTGTCCATTTAAGTTAGAGGGCATGTATCTTATACCCGTTAAAGTTATAGGGCATTCCCTTAACTTTTGTCTTACTCGTTTCTGCTGGTAGCGTTGATAGTTTTTATTTCCTCTTCCTTTCTGATCAACTGCCCGTTTTAGAGAGTAATTAATTAAATCTGTTTGTTAGAATACCCCCCCCCCCTTCCCTTCATAGTTTTGTTGCTCTGGTTGCCCTTTTTCACAAGAAAAAAAAATAAAAATAGATAAGTTTCTCATTGTATATCTTTAATTAAAGTGTTTTTTTTCTGTTGTTAGTATGCCCCAGAAAGCAAGCCTTTGGGATTTAAAAAATGCAAAAAGATGCCCCTCAGTGATTCTCGCACCTTATGCGTTTACTGTTTGGGGCCTCTCCATTTGTAGGAGTCCTGTTCCATATGCAAAGCAACTAAAAATTAATTTCCAATGTGTATAGATATGTACTTGTCAGGAAACTGCCTAATGAATTTTTCTTTTTCTCTCAATTAACATAGTCTGCCTGTTATCTACGTAAAATGTCTACATTTATTACTCTCTTTGCAGTTACTACCTATACTGTTAAATACATGTTTGTGATACTGTGCCATGATGTTACTATGAATTTTTTTATTTTATTTTAGGCATTGCTACATTCCATGTAAATAACTTAATGCTGACCAAATTTCTCAAACATACTGTTACTGCATTCTCAAAATACTGTACTTTTGCCTTGTATATGTTCGTATTGTACATTTATCTCTGTTTTTGTACTGTTAAGTATCTTAGAACTTGAATTGTTAGGTTTTTCTTATTACTTCCTGGACCTTTTCTCCTCTGGTCTCCACTGAAAAAGGGCTCTCTGGGTCCAGTCGGACTAACCTGGTTAACAAATGTAAGAATAAATAAATATGCCACGCCTTCAACCAGAGGGCACTTATGGAATGAAAAAACAAATTTGAAGGGGTTATTGAAAACCCCATTTTCTGATGCTATTTCTGTTGATCCCTCCTCTCCTAAAATCAGACAAGTCAGAGAGAGAGGGAAAACTGCCTTCTTTGGCTCCAAAATCTGCTTCCGAGCAGAAAGCCAGACTACCCAGAGAGTCCACTCTGACACCTATGGAGCAGGCTTCAACCTCTAGAGCAGGGACTTCCTCGGAGCAGACAGTCTTCAGCTCCAAAAACTTCGACTGATTCTTCGGCTCTGAAAGACTCGCCCACGGATACCATTATCGAAGCCAATCTCCATGTTTGGAACCGATTACTACTCTGCTCCCTTCACCATTCTTAGCAAGATCCTGATCTCCTACTCTCTCTACAAGGTCAACTAGGAGCCTCTCAGATGAAGATGTGGATAAGGTGATCCAGAGGCTTAAGTCACCTGCCTTGGCCAGGCTGTTTTTGGATCCGAGCCCAAAGGAGATGGCTCAGTCTCATCTTCCCCATTTGGCGCCTATTCCTCCTCCAATTCGACCTTCGGTTTCAGAGCTGGAAGAATCCGATATCCAACTGGTGTCTGTATTGGGTCCAGGACATGCTGGCTTTTCAGGTCCGGTGTCTGCCCCAAGCTTCTCCATCCAGTCAGACCTAGAGACCTCTGGGAGACTACATTTGCCGGTTGTGTCTTCGGAGTCAGCTTGGATCTCCTCACATCTGACTCTATCTCTTGGGACCTCAGCTCGGATGGGTTCAGTTCCCACCTCTTCTTTGGAGTTTCTGTCTCCTGCTCTGAAGGCTCCTTTGGCTCCAACATCATTCTTGTCTGGTCCGGGGAGTTCTTTAGAGCACAGGACGAGAGTGCCTTTGAAGTTATGAGAAGGCTGATGACTGCTTCCCAGTCTCAGGCCCAGTCCTCCTTGGAACTTCCTTCTTTGCCTGCGTCGGTGTCTCTACCTCCTCACCCATCCACAGGACTGCAGAGATCCCAAGGCTCAGGATGTTCCCCAGAGAACTCCCCCCTCTTCTGAAACTTCTCCAGAATATCCCACTGATGAAGTCCCTCGGAAGAGATCATGCAAGGGGAAGCATCTAAACCCCCTCAGAGGAGTCCATCACTTCAGATACTGACCTCGATAAAGCAGAAGGGTCCACAAGGTCTCCTCCTGCTGATGTCTCCTTTGGAGACATCCTAGAAGGTTTGAAACTGAGAGGTGACTGGCAGTCCTCATCCCCTTCAGTCGAGGATCTCACCCTTCAACCTCTTGGGTGACTCCGACTTTTGATGAGCTTATGTGGTTAATCTCTCAAAAGACATGGGAGACCCCAGATGCCATAGAACCCACTCCTAGGAGGCCAAACAATTATATTACAGCCCCCAAGGACTAATCCTTCCATGTGAAGTTGTTCTATCTCGCCGTTTGTTCTTACACACGGGTTCGGAGCCGATCCCTCGGCTCCGAGTCGGCCACATTCCAGGCTCTGCGTCTAAGAGAAGCTTGAGGCACAGTCCCTATCCCATGATCCTCTCCTGCTAACCCTCAGATCTAGTTTGCCGCTGCAGCAGGTCTCATCGTCGAGTGAGAGCTCGGGCCAGTATCTTTTTTTCTATATAAAAATTTACTATATATTTCTAAAAAATTAAAAATTATTAGTGTTTTTCTTAGTATTAGCGTTAGTATTAGTGCGTGTGTGTGTGCGTGTTAGTTTAAAATAGTGTTTAAGAATTTGTGGGAGCAGCTGCTCCTAGGCCTTAGGCCAATAACTTTCTGTCAGATTTTTCTGTGTGAAGTATATATATATATATATATATATATATATATATAGTTATATACAGATTAGTATTACCTACTGTATTTTTCTATTCAGGACATGTCAGAGAAAGCCAAGTCTGGTTTTAAACGTTGCTAGTGTGGACAGAAAATGTCCATAGCAGACAACCACGTTTTCTGCGTCTACTGTCTAGGCTCTCTCCATCTTCAGGAGGACTGCTCCATCTGCCACTCGTTTAGTGGCAGAGTGATGATGGAAAGACGCAGGAAACTGATTGAGAGGGGTCTCCTGAAGCCGGAGTTTCAGGAGGCATTAGAGAAGGCAGACCAGTCATCAAAGTCTTCGAAAGGGGTCGAAGTCTTCGAAGGTATCGGAGCCCAGGTAATCGGCTCAGAGTACCTCTGTTGAGATTCGGTCGCTGGCTCCACAGACCTTGGAGCCGAGCACCGAGCTGCTGCCTCGGGGCGAGGTCCAGGTCTTGGAGCCGGTGTCAGAGGTGTACTCCCTTCATCGATCCTTTGCTCGGTGACCTCTTCGCCCCCTTCGACCCATTCCTCCAGAGCAATGTCAGACACTGATGTGGATCGAGTGGTGCAGAAGCTGATGGAGAACACGGCCTTTTCCAAACTAATTGCAGTTTCGTCCCAATTGGTTTCGAAGCTTGAAGCCCTTCCTGTTCCATCCATAGATCCTCCTTCGAGACCCATTGAGTCATCGGAGCCGGGAGTCGAGGATCTGATGATTGTTGATCCCCCGGAGCCAAAGCCTTCTTTAGTGCTTTCAGCTCCACTGACCTCGACACCCTCGGTACCCATCAAGGGGTCTCGAAGCCAACGGTCTCTCCTCGGTTCCGAGGGGGGGAGAGTTGAACCGAAGTTTCGGTTCAGACTCTTCCCCTCGGTGCCTCGGCGCAGATTAGTTCGGCTCCGTCCTCTGGATCGGAGCCCGTTGTTCCGGGCCCGGGGAGGCTACCGTCTTCTTCGGAACCGGTGGAGTCCTCGGCCCGGTGCTCCGGTGCCTTCCAGGCCATGAGGAAGGTTTTGTCTAGTAAGACGTTCACTTCTTCAGATTCCTCTTCTCCCTCCCCGAAAGGTCAGCGTTTTGTCTCTGCACCACCGGTCCCCACCAAGCGTAGAGACCCAAAGCCTCAGTCAGCCCCAGAGGGTGAACCCTGCTCCTCGGAAGCTTCACCAGATGTCCCCTCTGATGAAGTCCCGAGGAAGAGATTGTGCAAGAGGAGGCACCTTGATTCCCCTCAAGAATCCTTGACATCGGACACCGACTTGGATGAGTCAGAGGGGTCCCCACGGTCTTCCTCCGAGGATGTCTCATTTGCCGACATCCTGGAAATTCTCAAACAGAGGGGTGACTGGCAGTCACTTGCCCCCACTGAGGACAAGTTGGTGTTGCTGAAGGCTTTTGGGGCTCAACCTTCCACCTCCTGGGTAACTCAGCCCTTTGACGAGTTAATGGATTTAATAGCTCGAAGGGCGTGAGAGTCCCCTGACACTTTGGAACCAGTCCCTCGGAGGCCCAGTAAGTACATCACTGCACCCCAAGATAAAGTGTATCTCACCAAGGGAGTCCCAGTTGATACTATGGTGGTGGCGGCGGCCACCAAGAAAGAAATGTCTGAAGCATCTTCCTCTGTTCATCCTCCTAACAAAGACTCTAGGACGATGGACAGGTACGGGAAGCGCATTTTTAGTTCAGCGACTTTTTCCATGCGATCGCTGAACTACCTCACTCATTTTACCCGTCTTCACAGAGATCTCCTCAAGGAATTGGGAGATACTCTACAGGGTACCACAGATGCTGCTGTATCAGACAAGGTGACAGCATAGCTCAATACCCTAAACTCTATCGTTAACTCATCCATGCGGCTCATTTCGTATGTAGCTGAAGGATCGAGTAGGGCTGCAGCTTCAGCGATCGCTCTGAGGAGACAATCCTGGATGCGCCTATGCTCCTTTGCGGAAGCCTTCAAGTCTTCCATTATTAATGCCCCTTTTGATGGCTCCTCCTTGTTTGGGCCCAAAGTGAAGGAGACTCTCACTAGGTGTGAGCAAGAAGGAAAGACCCTGTCTGCCGTAGGGGTCCGTTTTTCCGCCCCTTCTAGACCATACCCCAAAGGGCAAAGAGGTGGAAAAATGTGATTCCGGAAGACTCAGGGAGCTTTCCAATCCACACCTAGTGAAACCCCCTCCAGCGGCAGAGGAGGGGGAAGGAATGGAAGACGCCACCCAGGCAGCAGAGGGGGTCCACAGAACCAGGGCGACAGGGATAGCGCCCCTGGGAAGCCCTTCCAGCACTCCTGAGTGGAGGCCTGGCTGTCCTGCTCTGGAGGCAGTCGGGGGTCACTTGGCTTTATACCTAGAGGCCTGGCTAAATCTCACTTCAGATTCCTGGATAAAAAGCATAATAACCAGAGGATACAACATCCCTCTCTTAAACAATCCTCCCACCCAAAAAAGATTCCCAGATGTTCCACCCACTCTGCGAGATCAGGCAGCCATAGAAATACAAAGGCTGTTAGAAAAAAGTCATCCAGCCAGTCCTGGCGGACCAAATAGGATCCGGAACTTACTCAAGGTTCTTTTTAGTTCCAAAGAAAACAGGGGACTGGAGGCCTATACTGGACCTCAGCAAATTCAATACCTTCGTGAAGAAGGAAAAATTCCGGATGGTCACGCTGCAATCGATCCTTCTGTTTCTTCAAACGAACGATTGGATGTGCTCTATAGATCTCAAGGATGCGTACTACCACATAAAAATGGCCAGGCCATCCAGAGATCACCTGCGCTTCCGGCTGGGAGCCAGTCATTTTCAGTTTCGAGCTCTGCCTTTGGCCTCACCTCAGCCCCCAGGGTGTTCACCAAGTGCATGGCAGTAGTGGCGTCCCACCTGAGACTACTAGGATTCCGGGTGTTTCCATACTTAGACGACTGGCTCCTTACCGCCACCACCAGGCATCAACTATTGCAAGAAAGGGACTATACAATCAATCTCAGTTCCCGTTTAGGCATAACACTGAACTCTGAAAAATCTGCCTTGTCGCCCTCACAGCATATATCATTCATAGGAGCGGAATTGGACACTACCTTAACTCTGATCAGGCTTCCCCAAACAACAGTTTCAGCCTTGAGGGAACAAATTTCTACTCTTCTACAAAACAAGAGAGTCTGCGCTGCACAGGTCTGGAAAGTTTTAGGCATGATGGCAGCTACCCTTATCGCGGTCCCCCTAGGGAGAATGCACATGAGGATCCCCCAGTGGCTACTCTTCGCACAGTGGTCTTACCAACGACTACCGTTGTCGCACAACATCCTGCTCACAGAGTCTTGCAAGTGGAATCTTTGGTGGATGAACACGAGCTTACGATAGGCCGCCCGTTCATCCCCCCCCCCCCCCACCTCATAATCACAGTGACCATGGACGCTTCCCTGATAGGGTGGGGGGACTTTTTCAGGGGAGAACAGTTCAAGGCGAGTGGTCGAAAATGGAGTACAATCTGCACATCAGTGTCCTGGAGTTGAGAGCAGTGTTCCTGGCGTTGCAACACTTTCATGACTACTTACCTCCAGGAATTGCAATTCAGACAGACAACATGTCAGTGGTCTGGTACATAAACAAACAAGGAGGAAACAGGTCTTACCCCTTATGCAGAGAGGCCCTGAGAATCTGGCAATGGGCTGTGTCCACCTGATGCTTTCTCATAGCAACGCACATCCCGGGGACATCCAACGTAATAGCAGACAGATTGAGCAGAGCCATCCTGTTGCCTCAAGAGTGGTCCCTCAAAAATCAAGTAGCGGAGAGGATATTCCGCAGATGGGGCTAGCCTTGCTGCGACCTTTTTGCATCCCCCTTGAATACCAAATGCAGAAGCTATTTCGCCCTACTTCCCCCTCCAGGGGGTGCCCCCCAGGGACGCACTTGTGCACGATTGGCCCCCAGGTTTCCTATATGCCTTCCCTCCTGTTCCACTAATCACGAAATTTCTGCAGAAAGCCAAAGGTCTGGAAAGGACTATCATCTTGATAGCACCATTCTGGCCTCGACAAATCTGGTTCCCCTTCCTCCAAGCTCACCAAATAGAGGAACCTTGGACTCTGGACCCAGTGCCAGACCTTCTGACCGACTCGTCAGGAGTTCTTAACCCCTCTCTTTCGTCCCTCAAATTGACAGCATGGCTGCACCACTTCCCAGCTTAGCCAGGTCAGATCTTTTGTCTCCAGCAGTACAACATATTTTGATTTCTTCCCACAAAACCTCCACTAGAAAATTGTACAAGAGCAAGTGGAAACGTTTCATGTGTTGGGCTTCCAAACAAGGTTTAGATCCCTTGGTTGCTCCTATTCATAAGGTTCTAGATTTTCTATCTACTCTTTTTCATCAGGGGGCTTCAACATCCACCATAAGGGTACAGCTGGCTGCCATATCTAATTTTCATGTGGGTGAGGGGGGGCGCTACAATTATGTCTCACAGACTTTGTAGAGCTTTCCTGAGGGGAACTTATCTCCGACCACCCATTCGAAGTCCGTTTTTTTCTTGGAATTTAAATCTGATGGTGTCTCAACTCATGTTATCACCATTTGAACCAACTTCGTCATGCCCACTTAAATATCTTTCCTGGAAAACCCTGTTTCGTGTTGCAATCACTTCAGCTCGCAGAGTCTCAGAGATGCGGACACTGTCGATTAGACCCCTGTATCTGATCTTCACCCAGACAGGGTCACCTTGCGTACTAATCCGTCCTTTCTACCAAAAGTCTGCTCAGAATCTAATCTTAATCAGTCCATAGAACTTCCCACTTTTTTCAGGCACCAAACCAATAAATTGGAATACATGTTACACAAATTGGACGTGCACAGCCAGCTGAGATTTTACCTCGACAGAGCAAAAGAATTCAGGAAATCGAATCAATGTTTTGTTTCTCATGCAGATAATAAGAAAGGGCTTGCAGTAACAAAAATCACGTTATCCAAATGGCTTTCGGACTGCATAAACTTTGTTTATTCATCTTCCAATCAGTCTATTCCACGCAAAGCTAAAGCTCTTTCTACTAGAGCTGTTTCTACTTCCCTAGCCCATGTGGCTCGTTTACCGATAGATACCATTTGTGCAGCGGCTACCTGGGCCAAACCTCATACCTTTATTACAGGGCTTCCTTTGGTTCCACTGTTCTCAGGAATGTTCTCCTGTGAGCCACCCGGGGTTTAGGGTGCTAGGGATGCTACCCGTGTGTAAGAACAAACGGCGAGATCAAACAACTTCACATAAGGAAGTTATGTTCTTACCATAACGTTCCATGTGAGTTGTTCATCTCGCCTTTGTTCTTACATTCCCGCCCTCCTTCCCCCTCCGTGTTCTGGAAGAACAGGTACAACTGGTGGCTGGTTGTCTTTTCTCATGGTCCCCTTGGACTGTCTGTCTCTATGTATGCGTGCATATTCCGACATGTATAATATATATGCGTATATCTGTCCTTACATATTTGTGCGTATACGTGTATATGTGTATTGGTACGTATGCATGTGTAGGCGGGTATGTCTTCTGTTGTCTGGGTTTCATAGCAAACTAGATCTGAGGGTTAGCAGGAGAGGATCATGGGATAGGGACTGTGCCTCGAGCTTCTCTTAGACGCAGAGCTTGGAATGTGGCCGACTCAGAGCCGAGGGATCGGCTCCGAACCCGTGTGTAAGAAGAAAGGCGAGATGAACAACTCACATGGAACGTTATGGTAAGAACATAACTTCTTTTTACTAAAGGTGTAGCAGTTGATGTCATGGTCATGGCGGCTGCCTGAAAAAAGGAACTTTCTGAGACCAGTTCTCCTAATAAGGATTCTAGGACCATGGGTAAGTATGGGAAGCGCATTTTCTCTTCAGTGGCTTTTACATTCCAATCACTGAATTACCTTGCTCATTTCACCAGACTTCAGAGGACCTGTTGAAAGAGCTGTCAGACTCTCTCACCAGGAACTGTACCTGACGTGGCAGACAAGGTCAATGCACAGCTCGCTACCCTCAATTCAGTGGTCAACTCATCCATGAGACTCGTCTCATATGCAGCAGATGGAGTGAGTAGGGTGGGAGGGGTTCAGGCATCTCTATTAGTAGGCAGGCTTGGATGTGCCTTTATGATTTCACAGCGCTCTTTGTCTTCCTTTGTTAATGCTCCCTTCAGTGGCTCATTTCTCTCTTTGGGCCTAAAGTTAAAGAAACGCTAACCTGGTGTGAACAAGAGGTTAAGACTTTTTCTGCCGTTGGAGTACATTTTTCTGTTCCCACTAGACCATTTCCAAAAGGTCATAGAGAGAGAGAGTGGAAAGATGTGGTTCAGGAAATCACAAATGTATTACCAGGACACACAAAGTAGTAGTTCCCCCTTAGGCAGAGGGGGGAAGGAATAGTAACGGAAGACTCCACCCTGGCAACAGAGGAGGCCCGCAGAATCAGGGTTTCAGAGAATCCTTCTTTGGTAGACCCCTTCCAGCTGCTCACCTGTGGAGGCAGGCGGGAGACGACTGTCACTGCACTTAGGAACCTGGCGAGGCACAACCAATGACAAGCTGGTGCAGGACATAATATCCAGGGGTATGTCATTCCTTTCTCTTTCCCCCCTTCCATAAATCAATCAGTTCCAGATGTTCCACCCAGTCAAAAGGAACAGGCAATGTTAGAAATTCAAAAATTGCTAAGAAAAACTGTTATCCAAGAAGTCCCCGTAGGCCAGAGTGGATCCAGAACTTACTCAAGGTTCTTATTAGTTCCAAAGAAAACAGGGGACTGGAGACCTCAGCAAACTAAAATCGGTGAAGAAAACCAAGTTCCAGATGGTAACACTGCAGTCAATACCTTTCATTCCTCGGAAAAGACAATTGGATGTGCTCTTCAGGATGTGTAGTACCACATCAAAATGGAAAGGCGATCCAGAATGTTCTTACACTTACGGCCAGCAGCCACTCGTTTCCCGTTTCGAGCTGTGCCCTTTGAGCTCACTACAGCCCCCAGAGTGTTCACCAAATGCATGACAGTAGTGGCATCTCACCTGAGACACCGAGGATTCCAGGTGTTTCTGTATTTGGACAGCTGGCTCATAACTGCCCTGACCAGGCATCTACTGTTGCAAGCCAGAGATTATACATTTCAGCTTTTTTCCTCCCTAGGCATTGCCATAAACTAGGACAGGTCTGCACTAGAGCCATCTCAAAACTTAAATTTTATAGGAGCAGGGATAGATGCTACCAGGATGATAGCAAGACTTCCTCATGACAGATTGACAATCTCACATGTAAACATAGATTGTGCAATCAAAAACCCAAGCCACTGCAAAAACAAGTTCTACAAGATGGCAGCAACCATTGTACTTATTCCTCTAGCTCTTCTACATATGAGGATATTTCAATGGTTACTTTCCACATAATGGTCGATTCTCCATTTACCAATGTCCCACAAGATTCTCACAACCAACACTTGCAAAAAATGATCTCCAGTGGTGGATTCACTCTCCGTCAATAACTAAAGGCCATCCATTTATCCCCACTCAACCCCAGGACACGGTGACCACGGACACTTCCCAGATAAGGTGGGGGGAACATTATCTGGGGGAGCCAGTCCAAGGCACCTGGCAGGAACACGAGGCTCACTTGTACATAAACATCCTAGAGATCAGAGTAGTCCTTTTGGCATTGCAAGCATTTCAGAACACTCTCCCTTATGAACGATAGAGATTCAGTCAGACAATATGTCAGTAGTCTGGTACATCAACAAACGAGGATTAACCAGATATTACCCTCTTTGTCGAGAAGCTCTAAGGGATTGGCAATGAGCAATGTCTGCAGCTGCTTTCTGCTTGCAATGCACATCCCAGGGAAATCCAACGTGATTGCAGACAAGTTGAGCAGGGCCATATTATGGCCAGAAGAGTGGTCCCTCAATCAGAAAGTAGCAGAAGAGGTTTTCCATAAACTGGGCCAGCTTTACTGCGACCTTTTTGCCTCTCCCATCAATGTCAAATGCATCAACTACTTTGCCCTAATCCCTCCTATGAGGGAGTCACCAAAGGGTGCACTTGTTCATGATTGGCCTCCGGGACTCCTGTATGCTTTTCTGATTCCAAAGTTATTGCGGAAAGCAAGCTTGTTGGAGACCACGGTAATCCTGATTGCCCCCTAATGGTCTCGTCAGATCTGGTTTCCCTTCCTTCAGCCTTATCTTTTGGAAGAACCATGGATTCTGGCCTGTGCTCCAGATCTACTGATGCACCCATTGAGAATGGAACATTCCAGTCTTCAAAACCTCAAATTGACAGCTTGGCTGCTCCAATTCTCTTGATTGCCTGGTTTCCTGTTCTTTCCTCCCTAGTAAAACATTTTGTTGTCCTCCCATAAACCCTCTATGAGAAATTTATACAAGAGTAAATGGAAGAAGTTTGTAATATGGGCGAGTGATAACGAGATAGATCCTTTTTCTGTGTCTATACAGTCTGTCCTAGAATTTCTAGCAAAACTTTTTAATGAAGGTGCGGTAGCTTCCACTATCAGAGTCCAGCTGGTAGCAATTTCAGATTTCCATGTAGGACAAAATGGTGCTGTGATTGTCTCACAGGCTTTGTAAAGCTTTTTTGAAGGGCATCAAAACGATCTGCATATAAAAACCTAACTCCTCCCAGGGATCTGAACTTCATCTGGTCAAATGTCTGTCCCCCCTTTGAACCTTTGGCCACATGTGATTTGAAATTCCTGTCTTGGAAAACACCCTTTTTAGTGGCTATTCCTTCAGCTAGAAGAGTTTCAGAACTACAAGCTTTGTTTGTCAAGCTCCCATACCTAGTTTTTCATAAAGGCAGAGTCTCTTTACGCACCCAATACCTCCTTTCTTCCAAAGGTTGTGTCAGAAAGTAACCTCACCCAGTCTGTTGAGCTGCCAGTTTTCTTTCCAAATTTCCAGAACAGGGGAGAATATTCACTACATCTTCTAGACTTCATAGACATTTACATTTTTACTTACACAGGACTTCAGAAATTAGGAAATCAGACCAGCTTTTTATTTCTTATTCTGATATTAAAAAAGGTCAAAACAGTATCAAATTGTTAGTTTATCTAGCTGTCTCACTTGTATTTCCTACATCTACAACTCTTAAGAATAAAGCCCTTCCACACTCTGTTAAAGCTGATTCCACCAGGTCGATAGCTACTTCTACACCCTTCCAAGCAAGGGTACCTTTGGATAACATCTGTCCTGTGGCCACATGGGCAAAACCCCCTACCTTATTACTCATTACAAAGTGGATTTGGCCTCAAGGAGAAAAGCGTCATTTGGTTCTGAGGAATGTATTCCCATGAGCCCTCCAAGAGTGAGGTTGCTTGGGACGCAGTCCCATCAGTGAGAATAAAGGTGAGATTGACAACAACTCACAAAGAAGCTATGTACTTACCATAACATTCCATGTGTGTTGTCCATCTCAGCCTTTATTCTCACAGTCCACCCTCCATGCCCCTTTCCAGATTTCCTTGGAGACCGAGTGGACATTGGATTTAAGGATCTGCATAGCCTCAGAAATACTAACCTTTTCCCCTAATAACCATAACTATTATGTACGGCATCCTCACACACACACACACACACACACACATATATATATATATATATATATATATATAATGTGCCCTAGGAGTTTGGCAATGGGCCGTCACCTCCAACCACTTTCTAATAGCAGCGCATATTCCTGAGAAGTCCAACGTGATTGCGGACAAACTAAGCACGTATATCCTACCTCATGAGTGATCTCTCGATCTCAACGTAGTGACACAAATTTTTCGTTAGTGGGGTCAGCCTTGCTGTGACCTGTTTGCCTCTCCCATAAGCCACAAATTCAGCAGCTACTTTTCCCCTAGTCCCCCCCTTGCGGAGAGTCCCCGAGAGACTCACTTCTTCACTATTTGTCCCTCGGGACTTCTGTATGCTTTTCCACCAATTCCTCTGATTTCCCAATTTCTAAGCAAAGCCCAACGGTTGAGAAGCAAAGTGATTCTAAGCAAAGTGATTCTCATTGCACCTTACTGGCCCCATCGTCTGATTTTCCTTTCTCTGGCCTCACCTGGTTCACCACCCATGGACTCTGGATCCAACTCTGGACCAGTTATCTCACCCTCTGGGCTTGGTGCATCCCAACCTTCAACATCTCAAGCTGACTGATTGGTTTCTCCACTTCCAGTAATTGCCAGGCAAAACAATTTGTCCTCCCCAGTGCAAAAGATATTTCTGGCTTCTCATAAACCATCCACCAGAAAAAGTTTACCTTAATAAATGGAAAAGATTCTGTATTTGGTTGGATACAAACTGCTTTGATCCTTTCCCAGCTCCAGTAAATAAAGTCCTTGAATATTTAGCCACCTTATTTTAGTTGGGAGCCTCAACTTCTACCATTAGAGTTTATTTAGCTGCAGTTTTGAATTTTCATAACTGTTTTGACGATCATTCATTAATGGCTCACCGTCTTTGCAACATTTTTCGTAAGGGCACTCAACATTTGAAGCCAACTTTCAAAGATCCAATAGCTTCTTGGGATTTGACCTTAGTCTTGCAATGCCTAGTTTGTCAGCCTTTTGAGCCAGAAGCCACTTGTGACCTCAAGTTTTTATCTTGGAAGACCCTCTTCCTAGTAGCTATCTCATCTTCTAGGAGACTTTCAGAGTTACAGGCTGTGTGTGAATCATCTCTATATCATCTTCCACAAAGAAAGAGCATCACTCAGAACCAATCCCTCCTTCCTTCCTAAAGTGGTATCAGAGTCCAATATTAACCAGATTATAGACTTACCAGTTTTCTTTCCAAATTTTTCGAACCGATGAGAGTACTTCCTGCATATGCTGGATGTCCATAGGCAGTTACATGTCTACTTAGAAAAAAAGCCTCTAGAAAATCAGACTATTTCTGTCTTTTACAGGCACCAGATTGGGAAAACCGGTTTCAGAGGTCAACATATTGAAATGGTTAAGGGACTGAATTATCTTTATATACAGCCAGAACAAACTCAAACTACCAACAAAAGTTAGAGCTCGTTCAACAAGATCATAGGTTCATAAGTTGGTACTAGGCTATCGGCCCTAGGGCCTATACAAGCCTAGCCATAACAATTCCCTGGCTATTTCTTCCCACAGTATTTACTTCCCTGGACCCCTGTCTAGCAGGGCAACTGACGTGATCCCCGGGGTGAATTTCCTATCTCCCATCCAATCATCAAGGTTCCTTTTGAAGAGGTGCTCTGCGTGACATGTATGGGCAGTCTGTTCCAGACTGATTCCACTTCAGTGGTCTTTCATTCCAGACCTTCTATGGAAGACATATGCACAGCTGCAACTTGAGCTACCCCTCATACCTTTATCACTCATTTACAAATTAAACTTTGTCACCAGGGGAAAGGCATCCTTTGGCTCTATCGTCCTCAGGAATATCCTTCCTTAGGGCAGCCCAGCATCTAAAGTAGCTGGGGACTCTGTCCCATCAGTCAAGAATGAATGAAGATTGATAGCATCAGATAAAGAAGTTATGTTCTTACCATAATGTTCCATCTGTGTTGTCGATCTTCATTCATTCTTGTCATCCCACCCTCCTGCCCCCCCTAGGGATTCCTGGAGGTTTGGAACTAGTCCTTGGGGTTGTTCATAGGTAGGTACTAGGCTGTCTGCCCGAAGGCATTTATAAGCCTAGCCGGAATGTGTTGGCTTTCGCCACCCCCTTAGATTAGTTCCTTGTGCCTCTGTCCAGCAGAGCCATTGAAGTGATCCCTGGGGGTAAGCTTTGTTTCCCATCCACTCGGCAAGGTTTCTGTTGAAGAGGGTTAGTGAAGAGCTCTGCCTAATGTAGATTGAAATCTTGTTCCAGAGCATGGGAAGTCTCTGAGACAGGAATCCCTCCTTTCAGCACGTCCCATTTATTGTTGTGGTGAGGTTTAGATCCCTGGAGCGTGTGGCTCAAGGGGATATGGTTTTCTTTAGGTGGAGCATGTCCATCAATTCTGGGTTGGACATGGCCTTGTATGTCAGGCAGAGATCGCCTCTGAGTAGGCGGTATGCAACCGAGTACAGCTGGAGTTTCTTCAGTCGAGCTGCATAGAGCATCTGCTTGAGGCCAGTGATCCTCTTGGTGAGGAACTTCTGTGGTCTTTCCAGTTGTTGCAGGTGTCTTGTGAGGTACATCCCAAATGGGGCATTGTACTCTATGATGGGTCTGATGAGTGATGCATAGAGGGTCCCAATGACCTCTTTCGATCTGGATGCAAACCCTTTTGTGATTAGGTCAGCCACATAGAAGGATTTTCTAACCACTTTGGCAATGTGATTATCAAAGGAGAGGTTACTATCTACTTGGTCCCCAGATCCCTTATTACAGCTTCCGTATTTAGGGGGCTACCACCTATGTGGTAGTTTGTGGGTACTTTGTTTTTTCCACAGGGGATGACTTTGCACTTTTTTGGCATTTAGCTTGAGGCCATGGTTTTGACACCAGATATCTGTCTCACTGAGACCCTTTTGGAGGATGTCTGTGTCATCTAGAGAGTCAGTTATCGCCCCTAGCTTGCAGTTGTCTGCGAACTTGGTCAGCCGTAGTCCTCCTGTGCTTGCCTGTACCTCTGAGAAGTATATGCCGAACAGGAGGGGTCCTAGGCCTAAGCCCTGGGCAATGCCACTTGTAACCGGTTTAGAGTCAGACCTAGCTCCTGCAACTCTTACCATGTGGGTTCTGTGAGCCAGTTGGCAACCCATCTCGTGACGTAGGAGTTTATGTTCAGGCTGGTGAGCTTGTCTATAATACCTGAGTGGGGAATGGTGTCAAAGGCCTTTGCTAGGTCTAGGTAGGCTGTGTGGACCACCTTTCCCTCGTCTATAGCCTTGGTAACTGTCTCAAAGAAGTCCACCAGGTTTAGGACGCATGATCTGCCCTTAACAAAGCCGAACTGGGTAGGATCCAGTGTTTGGAGGTTTCCAATGTCTCTGTTAATGAGATCCATGATGATGCGCTCCATAGCTTTGCAGACCAAGCTAGTCAGGCTTATAGGGCGATAGTTCCCGGGGTCCATTGTGGCTCCACCTTTGTGGAGTGGAATAACTGTTGTTGTGCACCACTCTGTGGGCACGTAGCCTGTGGAGAGGCTGAGTTTAAACAGTGTGTTTAGGTGAGGGGTTAGTTCATCTTTGAGCTCGTGTTGGACGCAGCCGGGGACACCGTCCATTCCCATTGATGCTGTGTTTTTGGCTTTGGAGAGGGCTGTTTTAACCTGAGTGTCTGTGATTTCAAAGGTACTACATTCTTCTGGTATAGTTATGGGTCCTTTTGGGGGGGTGAAGTTTGCACTGAACCTGTCTGCCAGGATGTTGGCTATATCGGTCGGTTCAGTGTATTTTATGCCATTCTGCACTAGCAGATCTGCAAATTGCCACTTAGATTCTTGACATATCTAAAGAATTTCTTGACATAGCTAAAGACTGTCTTGTGGTTATCTTTGGAGTCCATGGCAATTTTTCTTTCAAAACTAGCCTTGGATGATTTTATGAGGGAACGTAGTTTCTTGCTGATACTGATCAGGGATGTCTTCCCTTCTTGGGATTTTACTCTTTTTCTGTACTAGTTTCCTCCTCCTATTGTATAGCTTGTTTTTGGCAGGGATCCACCAGACTGGTTTCCTTTTCTTGGAGGAATGAGTCTTGGTTTTGTTTGGGATAGCACGATCCATGCATTCTTGTAGGTGCCCGTAGAGTGCATTAGTAAAGGATTTTTACAGCTTGGACAGCATTTTACTTTAGCCTGGGGGCTTTGAAACTTCCCACCTCAGTCTTAAGTAACATGAAGTTTGCTTTTGAAAAGTTTTTCACAGTGGTTTCTTTGACCGGGGGTGGTGGCGGAATGTGGATGTCCAGAGTGATTAGTTTATGGTCATATCTAACTAGCGAGGGGTTGACCTCTGGTGTGGAACACCAGTCGCCCATATTGGTTATGACCAGGTCCAATATGTTGTCACCTCTGGTGGGGGTGTTGACCAGTTGATCCAGGGCGTTTGAGTTTATAAATTCTAAGAAATGTTGGGCAAGGGAGTTCGTACTTGAGTAGTTCTCCCAGTTAATGTTTGGGTAATTGAAGTCACCCAGTATCCAGGTGATGTTCATCGTGTTTCACTGTTGCAGTCATTACTCTTGGGTTATCCTGCTGGCAGGCTACCCGCAGTCTGCCAGAATTCCAAAGTCTAGGTTCGGCGTGGGTTACTGTTGCTTCTTCCCTGACGTCAGTGCGCCAGGGGTATAAAAGATGCAGCCGACACCATTTTCTCCAGTCTTTCTTGCCGCGTGGTGCCCGAAGCAAAAGCAGTTTGCAAGTGCCGGTCAGCCGACTCCTGAGATTTTCAAATCTGAATTTCAGAATCGAAGTCTTCATTAAAGCTAAGTACCCCGTTGGGGAAACTTTTTTCTTGCTCCAGACTGATGTCAGAAAACGTTAACACTTGTATTTCTTGTGGGAAGCAAATACCTCATAAGGATTTTCACTCTTACTGTATTCCTTGCCTAGGCCCTGATCACAACGTTGCTAGCTGTCAGTTTTGTGCTAGATTTAACCAACGCACTATCAAGCATTGGTTCGATTTTGCATTCCATTACTTTGGCCGAAGATTTAATTATATAATGCCGGCGGAACAGCTGACAACCGGAGTTTACAAAAAACGCAAGGACAAGGATAGGCATCCGAGGTCCAAAACTGACGAAGCTTCTTCAAGGCCAGTCGCCGGTTCTCAGTGAGGCACTTTCGCAGAACCTGGCACCTGCTACCTCAGAGCCACAGGCCGCTACCGACTCCCACGTGGAGCCGACTGGGCCTCTGGAAACTCAAGGTACTGGACACTCAGAAATCAATCCCTCAGTTGGGTCCGGAGCCGCTGAGCAGGCATCGGCTTCTGAGGGTGTCTTCAGACCTACACAACTATATGTTAAGCCATCTTCAGCTTCAAAGACAAAGACTAAAGCAGCTCTAAAGACAGAAAAACAAGTACAGCATTCTCCTATTCAGACTTCCATGCCTAAAAAACAGATGCTCAAAATGGCCGAAGACCTAATTACCTTGATCAGGGGCTCCCATCCCCCTCCTGATAAGAGGCCTAGGCAAGAGACAAAGTATGATTCTTCTGATCAGGTTTCTATTTCCTCTTCTGAACAGGATTACTCCATGCTTCCCTATGAGGATTCTGATGCTGAAGAATCCATTTCTTCAGCCTCTCCTCCTGAGGACTATTCTTTTGGGGAAACACTGCATACTATGGGGGAGCATTTCCACTAGGAGAGCCAGGATTATTCTGAATCTAAGAAAAGGCTCAGAGACTTCCTGCTTCTTCCTCAGCACAGACCCCTTGCTATTCCACCTGTTCTAGACATTGTAGATGTATTTTCAGAGTCCGGACTGTCCCCTGACTCTCTACCCCCTGCACCTGCCAAGCCAGACAGATACTACAGGGTCCCGGATTCTCATAAATTCCTATATAATAACCCCGCTGCTGACCCAGAAACTATATCTCAGGGTCCCAAGGGGGGTTAAAGCTTCCAGTGCAAAAAACCCTGTCCCCTCTGATAGGGATTCTAGGGCTCTAGACAGATGGGGGGAAAAAGTTTGCACTTCTGCTACCCTGGCTGTAAGGACTTTAAATTGTCAATTTCATATGCTTAAATATCAGCAATATTTAATGTCACTACTTAAACAGAAAATGTTGACAAATACTGAATGTTCAGAGAGCAAGGAATTGCAGGATTTATTGCATGCAACTGAACAAGTGGGAAAGCATACTTTGCAATGTGGTTATGATTCACTGGAGGCCTCTTGCAAGGCCACTGTTACAGGTTCTGTTATTAGAAGGCATGCTTGGTTAAAGGAACAAAATCTGCCTGATCATGTTAAAGCAAAATTATTAGATGCACCATTACAGCATGATACTTTGTTTTGTACTAAAGCAGAAGAGGTGTTGAAAAAAATGGAGGATAAAGCAAAATCCATGCAGACAGTCAAGGATTTCTTACAGGTACAGCCACCCAAGTTTAGCAGGAACTGGCCTTATAAAAATTGGTCCTTTCCAGTCTCAGACAGACCACAAAGAGGCAGATACAGGCGTCCCAGCGGCAGATCTCAGCCCCAAGGCTCATACAGGCCTAAACAATGGGGTGCTCCTACCTCCAAAAGCAGAGAAGACAAATCACAGCCTTACAGGAAACAGTCCCAATGACTTTCTTCTATCAGTTCCAAACAGTTTTCTTTTGACAGCCCCCTTAGGGGGGAAAACTAGCACTTTTTTCATCATATTGGCAAATTGTTACCAAAGACAAATGGGTCTTGAACATGTCCCAAGGCTACAGGTTCCATTTTCACACTCTACCAAGGTCAAAGGTCATGCCAGACCTGCCACACAATCAATGGGCAGAGGCACAAAACAAATTACAGCCCTCATGGACATGAGGGCCATTCAGCAAGTACCACAACAAGAGCAGGGGCAAGGATTTTGCTCCAGACTTTTCCTAGTACCCAGGAAGGACAAAACCTGGAGACCAATTCTGGACCTGTATATACTAAATACGTTTCTGGAAGTTCCAAAATTCAAGATGCTAACTCTTCAGCAGCTACTGCCCATGCTGGGCAAGAGGGCTTGGCTCGTAACTTTGGACCTAAAAGAGGCATACCTGCATGTCCCAATCAGACAATCTTGCAGAAGATACCTCAGATTCATAGCTGGCTCAATGCATCACCAATTCTCTGCACTGCCCTTTCGCTTATCTACTGCACCCAGGGTCTTTACAAAATGCCTGGCACCAGTAATTGCGTTTTGCAGACAAAAAGGAAGTCAAATATATTCCTACTTGGACGACTGCTTAATTCAAGCAGAGAACAAAGACACTCTTCTAGAGCATCTGGCATTTGTAAAAAGATTACTAATTGGCCTAGGGTACACAGTAAACGAAAAGAAATCAAAACTAGTGCCCTCTCAAGAGATAATATTCCTGGGTGCAAGCTTAAATACAACTGCCCAGATGGCTTATCTCACGCCAGACAAACAAAACCAGCTGACTACTTACTTCAAGAAATTGGCAACAAAAACCCACCTATCTGCAAGGAAAATCCTGCAAGCCTTGGGTTTCATGGCAAGCTGCATTCTACTAATTCCATATGCCAGACTGCATATGAGGAAACTACAATGGTATCTGAAAAGTGTTTGGACTCAGCTTTGCCACAGCCTGGAGACAGTAATTGCACTCATTCCCTACCTACAGCAGGAGTTTCGATGGTGGGCAAAAGCCTGTCACCACAACAAGGGTCTGCCATTCAGTTTACCTACAGCCAGACAGACACTGTCAACGGATGCATCAGATTATGCCTGGGGGGCCTATATGGCAGGAAAATGTATTCAGGGCACATGGCCTGCAAACCAGAGGCATCTTCACATCAATCAAAAAGAGATGCTAGCTGTTCAGAATGCCCTGACAGCTTTCAAGGACCTGCTTCCTCCAGGACAGTTACTGTTAAAGACAGACAACACTACGGTCATGTGGTACATAAGCAGGGAAGTACACATTCCTACCCGCTCTGCAGACAAGCAATGACCTTATGGGACACAGCGTTGGCTTTTCAAGTTCACCTGCAAGCACAATTCCTGCCAGGAAAAACAAATACTCTGGCAGACGAACTAAGCAGAAACCTCATGGATCCCCACGAATAGAAACTGGATCCACAAGTCTTCAGGATGATAAGGAAATGGGGATGCCCAGACATAGATCGATTTGCCTCCCCTCACAACTGTCAATTACAGAGATTTTGCACAAGGATTTACCACAAGCAAGCATGGAAAGTGGGCGCCCTATCATTCAGCTGGAACAATCTAACAGTATATTCTTTTCCCCCACTGCCTCTCCTTCCCAGAGTACTCCTAAAGGTCAGACATGGGAAGCCAAAAATGATTCTGATTGCACCAGACTGGCCACACCAGCACTGGTACCCAATCCTAAAGAGGCTTGTCTCAAGGTCCAGCATGGATATTGCCTCAAACTTCTCACTTGCTGACCCAACAAAACAATCAGATCCTGCACAGCCACCTCAGGACCTTAAATCTGGCAGAATGGTGGATAATGTAGCCATTCAGAACACTCCTCTTTCAAAAGCTGTTATGGATATTATCTTGAAGGCCAGGAGGCCCAGTACCAGAAAATCTTATGCAGAAAAATGGAAGAGATTCTGTACTTGGAACTAGGAACAAGGCATTGGCACGTCTGTACCAAATATTTTACAATACCTAACTGAGATGCTGAACAAAGGCCTTTCTTTCTCATCAATTAAGTTTCATGCCTCTGCCATTTCTGCACATTACAATACGGAACCACCTATCCTTTCTCATACTTTAATAAGACAGTACCTCAGAGGGGCCAAAAACATTAGGCCTCCAAGGAGAACACCAATTCCAGCCTGGGACCTCAATTATGTTTTGGAAAAACTCACACTGCCTCCTTTCGAGCCAGCATCAACAACAGATATAAAATTCTTATCCTGGAAAACAGCTCTGCTCCTAGCCATAACCTCTGCAAGGCGAGTTTCGGAGTTACACTCATGGATATGGAACCTTTCATCATTTTTCATCCAGACCGGGTTTCTCTGAGGATAAACCCTACATTTATGCCTAAGGTGGTGTCCAGTGTGGCCCTCAACCAAACCATTCACTTGCCTATCTTTTACCCAAATCCACAGAACAAGGGTGAGAAAATTCTGCATTCTTTGGACATACACAGGCAGTTACACTTCTACTTGGACAGAACTAAAGCTTTCAGAAAGACTGAGCAACTTTTTGTGTCATATGCTGCAGGATCACAAGGAAAGGCTATCTCAAAACAGACTATTTGTAAATGGATAGGCCATTGCGTCCATTTCTGCTATTTTCAACATGGCAAATCAGTGCCTAAGAGCATTAGGCTTCATTCCACCAGAGCAGCATCCACTTCAGCAGCGTTCCTCAGAGGAGTACCAACCAAAGAAATCTTAGAGGCTGCAACTTGGAGTTCAGTGCACACTTTTACAAAGCACTACCACTTGCCTCTCTACTCTAAGTCCAGAGCAGGCTTCGCCACTGCAGTTCTACAGGGCCTCATAGCCTCTCCTAATCCTGTTTAGCCCAGACACCCATCCTCAGCTTTGGGATTCTACCCAAGAGTAATGACTGCAACAGTGAAACACGAACATAGTACAGTTGTGTACCTACCATAAATGTAGATTTTAGAGTGTATTCACTGTTTCAGTCCAGGTTACCCACCCACCATCCCCATTCTCTTTGCTGGGACTTATCTGCACTTCTTTATCCTATACAACCTTTTTGGTGTATTTGCTTGTAGATGAAGGAAATGTTATTTTTATGCTTGCATTTCTTATTGGTATATTTTTCAGCCTACCTATTTGGGGCACCTGACATCTGGGGCAAGAAAAACTGGAGAAAATGGCGTCGGCTGCATCTTTTATACCCCTGGTGCACTGACGTCAGGGAAGAGACGACAGCAACCGACGCTGGACCTAGACTTTGGAATTCTGGCCGACTGCGGGTAGCCTGCGAGCAGGATAACCCAAGAGTAATGACTGCTACAGTGAATACACTCTAACATCTACATTTATGGTAGGTACACAACTGTACTTTTGGTAGGACCTTTATGTTTCCAGGAATGCGGAGTGGGGGTCCTGGGACATGGTGGGTGATCTGTAGCAAGCTATAATTTGAATAGCAGTTTTGCCCGTTGTTATTTGCACGTGGTTGATCTCTGAGGCATCGTGCTGTGCCACTAACCTGGAGGTGTGGATATCCTTAATGAATATGGATACTCCTCTGCCTTTTGTATTTCGGTCCGGGTTTTGTGGCTGAAATGTATGGTATGAGATATAGCCTGGTAGTGCTGGGGTGCTCTCTGGAGCCTTAAACCAGGTTTCTGTTACTGCACATATATCGATTTTCTCCATAGTGAGGATTGCCTCGAGTGCGTGCATTTTGAGGTTTAGACTTCTGGCATTGAGCAGCATTACCCTCAGTTTTTTGTTACTTGTGCTATTTACGGCGGTGGGTTTGTCTTTTGAGCCTTGCCTAAAAAAGGCACTATGGGGGTGGCAAGAGCCTTGGCCAGTATTCGAAAGCCTAAGGGTGACAGGTGCAAGCCGTCTCTAGCAAAGCAGTGTGGCTTGTCGAGCATGTCATCCCAGGCTGACAGACACTGGATCCCCTTTGAATGACACCAGAAGCTTAGCCAGTTGTTGAAATTAATATTTTTTTCTCTATACCGTGGTATCATTCTTGGTGAGGGCAGGATGCTACTCAGGGTCAGGGTCATACCGGCCTGGGCTACGTGATCAGAGAGCTCCTCCATGTCTCTCTTCATGTAGTCCAGGGAGGTACGGCTCGGGTCATTCACACCAACATGGACAATGACAGAGTCATATTTGTACTTGTTCTGGAGTGACCTGAGAGCTTGTGTTATGTGGCGGATCCTGGCACCTGACAGGCAACTAACAGTAACCTTCTCCTTGTTCAGCCTAGTGAGTGGGATGTCCGTGTGCCTGACTATAGAGTCACCTATTACTAGTGTGTTGGATATGTTATTTTGCCTTAAGGGCTGTGATTGTGTGGCACACTAGTTTTGTGAAGTATGTGTTTCATGGTTTGTGTTGGGGGGTGGAGGTTGCTTGGATGTCTGCTTTGGAGGTCTCTGTTGCTTTTTCAGATTTTTATTTAGAGCTTCTAAGTATGTTTTTGTGTATTTATCTGTATTTTTTGCCAGTGCTGGTTTCATAGGTCTATGTGAGACTGGTGGTGTGATGCAAGTAATTCCCTTCTCCTCTTGACTACCTAGTCCAGTTTTGGGTTGAGAGAGGTTAGCCTCCAGTTTGGCTGTATAATTGCATCTCTCGCATGTATTAGTGTTTGGTGGAAGGAGGAGAGGGTTGTCTGTGTACGTGAGGCAATTGTAACATTGCCACAAAATGCCCAGATTCACCAGTTGGACTGGAGAGTACACTTGAAACTGCCCTTTGGACATGCCTGGAACTGTTTTACTGATTGGCTGGTAAGGTCGAATAGAGAGCCTTGTCCTTCTCTGCAGTATTGGGGAGGTCCAGTGCTAAGGTTTATTAGTGCTTGCTATGAGTTTTGGGCAAGTGCCGGGATGAGAACTGAATGATTTGAGTGCTTGAGTTGAAAGTTTGTCTAGTTCCAAGGGAAAAATTGAAGAGTAGACTTTGTGGAGCTGGGAATAGTTATACCTTAGCTAACCGGCGCTGCCCGGTGTACAATACCAGGCAAATGCGAGTTTTATAGCAGGGAAATGAAAGAGAGAGAAATTAGCCCAACATGGCCAATAAACTAGTAATTTCTGGACTGAAAAAACTCCTCCAGGGACAGATAGGCTGTTCAAAGCTCCCTCACTCACAGTGAACAGAGAAACTTCCTTATATCCAAGAAAGGTATGGGCAAACACAGAAACTTGTAACACAGCCCTGAATTCAGCACTAACCTGAAAACTGGAGTAAACTAGCTTAGAAAGGTGGGAAAACAAGTTTTTTTTTTTTTTTTTTTTTTTTCAGAAAATAAAGCAGATACAATAAAAAAAACCACTTTAAATGCACAGAAATGGCTATTACACTTGAGTGTGTAGCCTACAACAGTTAAACAGGTAATCTAAACAAAAACGACTTTGTTAAAGTGCAGGCAGTAAAATAAGTACAATGTGTAGCTGAAACAAGCTTTTTAAATCACAGAAACTCTAGAAAATCGGCATTTTAGGCGGAATTAGCTAAAGGCAGCAAGAAAATGCAGAAAAATGATACTTAATCACTTCAAAGTCTCTCTTCTGTCTCTATGCTGCTGTAGAACTCTGCAGGGCACCAGGCAGGAGCTTGCTGAGCTGTATACTAGCACAAAAACCTTGCAAATCCGGGGTGTATAGCAGGGAAATGAAAGCGATAGAAATTAGTCCAAAATGGCCACTAAACTACTAATTTCTGGGTTGAAACCACTCCTCCAGGGACAAGATAGGCTGCTCAAAGCTCCCTTTCTCACAGTGAACAGAGAAACTTCCTTCTATCCAAGTAAGGTATGGGCAAACACAGAAACTTGTAACGCAGCCCTGAATTTAGCACTAACCTGAAAATTGGACTAAATTAGCTTAGAAAAGCGGGAAAACAAGTATTTTTTTTTCAGAAAATAAGGCAGATACAATCAAAAAACACTTTAAATGCACAGAAATGGGTTGTTACTCAGCGCTTCCATATTTTCTTAATAGTCGACCAACTCTATCAGAGGTAATGGGAAGAGAGGCGGCAGTATGGATAGCCATAGCTCGAGAGTTTTTGGCTAGCGTGAGCTTTGTATAACGGCCGAGTCGGTTCTGAGGGTTCAGAACTGAACCCATCAGTCAAGAACGAATAAAGATAGACAACACAGATGGAATGTTATGGTAAGAACGTAACTTCTTTTTATAAGTCCTGAGCTCAGTCCTAATCCTGTAGTCACTGCCCCTATGGAGTTCCCATGTTCATAGGTAGGTACTAGGCTATCTGCCTGAAGGCATTTATAAGCCTAGCCAGAATGTTTTGGCTTTTGCTGCCCCCTTAGATTAGTTCCCTGTGCCTCTGTCCAGCAGAGCCACTGAAATGATCCCCGGGATAAACATTCTGTTTCCCATCCACTCGTCAAGGTTTCTCTTGAAGAGTGTTAGCGAGGAGCTCTGCCTAATATAGATTGGAATCTTGTTCCAAAGCATAGGAAGTCTCTGGGACAGAAATATATCCCTCCAGCACGTCTTATTTATTGTTGTGATGAGGTTTAGATCCCTAGAGCATGTGGCTCGAGGGGATTTGGTTTTCTTTAGGTGGAGCATGTCCATCAGTGGCCTTGTATGTCAAGCAGAGATCACCTCTGAGTAGGCGGTATGCAACTGAGTACAGCTGGAGTTTCTTCAGTCGAGCTGCATAGGGCGTCTGTTTGAGGCCAGTGATCCTCTTGGTGAGATACATCTGTGGTCTTTCCAGCTGTTGCAGGTGTCTTGTGTAGTACATCCCAAATGGGGCGTTGTACTCTGTGATGGGTCTGATGAGTACAGGGGCACAATGTCCTCTTCTGATCTGGATGCAAACCCTTTTGTGATTAGGTGGGCCACATAGTAGGATTTTCTAACCACTTTATCAATGTGATTATTAAAGGAGCGATTACTATCTACTTGGGTCCCCAAATCCCTTATGTCTTCCGTATTTAGGGGACTACCACTTATGTGGTAGTTTGTGGGTACTTTGTTTTTTTCACAGGGGATGACACTGCACTTTTTAGCATTTAGCTTGAGGCCATGATTTTGACACCAGGTATCTGTCTCAGTGAGACCCTTTTGGAGGATGTTTGTGTCAGCCGGAGAGTCAGTTATAGCCCCTAGTTTGCAGTCCACTGCGAACTTGGCCAGCCATAGTCCTCCTGTGCTTGCCTGTACTTCTGAGAAGTATATGCTAAACAGGAGGGGTCCTAGAACTGAGCCCTGGGGAATGCCACTTGTAACCGGTGTAGAGTCGGACCTAGCCCCAGCAACTCTCACCATGTGGGCTCTGTCCGTGAGCCAGTTGGCAAACAGTCTTGTGACGTAGGGGTTTATGTTCAGGCTGGTGAGCTTGTCTGCAGTATCAGAATGGGGAATGGTGTTGAAGGCCTTTGCGAGGTCTAGGTAGGCTGTGTACCACCTTTCCCTCGTTTATAGCTTTGGTAACTGTCTCAAAGAAGTCCACCAGGTTTAGGAGGCATGATCTTCCCCTAACAAAGTCGAACTGGATAGGGTCCAGTGTTTGGAGGTTCCCAATGTCTGTTAATGAGTTCCATGATGTGCTCCATAGCCTTGCAGACCAAGCTAGTCAGGCTTATAAGGGTGATAGTTCCCAGGGTCTGTTGTGGCTCCACCTTTGTGGGGCAGATTAACCGTTGCTGTGCACCACTCTATGGGTACGTAGCCTGTGGATAGAGGCTCAGTTTGAACAGTGTGTTTAGGTGAGGGTTTAGTTCGTCTTTGAGCTCGTGTAGGACGCAGCCTGGGACACCGTCTGGTCCCATTGATGTTGTGTTTTTGGCTTTGGAGAGGGCTGTTTTAACCTGAGTGTCTGTGATTTCAGGGGCTCTACATTCTTCTGGTATGATTATGGGCCCTTTTTGGGGTGAAGTTTGCACTGAACCGCTCTGCCAGGATGTTGGCGATATCGGTCGGTTCAGTGTATTTTGTGTCATTCTGCACTAACTCCGAGCAGATCTGAGCATTGCCACCTAGATTCTTGACACAGCTCAAGAATGGCTTGTGGTTATCTTTGGAGTCCTTGGCATTTTTTTTTTCCTAAGTATTCTTGTGTAGCCTTCCTACAGGTATCCCAGTTTCATCCCAACTCTCAGAAACGTACTTAATTTTTATATTCTAAACCTTTGTGCGTCTATTGACTTTTACCCTTGCATTTGTGGCATACATTTTGACTGAAAAGGGTTTGGGGTGGATTATTTCACTTGTTTTTTTCAATTAATAAGTAAGTTTAAGTTAATATGTTTTAAGGTAATGGAGCAGCGTGTCACTTAAGCTGAAGGTTAGCACAGACCACGTTCCTGAAAGAACAGTCAATCTGGAGTAGGGACTTCATTTGTCAGCAACCTGTGGGTCTTGGATCCGATATCGGATCCGAGCCAGCAACTTATTATACAGCTATGGATCCGAGCTCCTAGCTCCTCCCCTCACCCATAATCCCCTGCCAACCCCAAATGACCTCAGATCTAGTTTGCCGCTTTTAGGTGTGACAGCTGGATATCGAGCTCCTGGCATTTTTCAGATAAGTGACACTGTTTCTGGTCAGATTAGTATAATTTTCATTATTTAAACAGTGTGTGTGTGTTAGGTTTCCCTTTTTTGTTAATTCTTAAATTTTTAGAGTTAACCCTCCCCTCGCTGGTCGTTAGTGTGTGTGTGAGTGTTGCTTGCGTTTGGGGCCTAGCCTGCTTGTTTAATTTATTTAGTTTGGGTTATCATGTCGGAGGCCCCAAAACCCATCTTCTCCAAGTGCACCGAGTGTGGCCATAAGCTCTCCGGCAGATGGCCACACTCGGTGTGTTCGGTGTCTTGGGGTTGAACACCTGTCCTCGGGATGTACCATTTGTGCAGTGTTCAACCCCAGGGCACTGAAGGAGTGGAGGTCGAAGCTCGTCCTGGCAGGACTTTTGCCCCCGGATTCGGCTTCGGCCTCTGCTACTCCCGTGGCACCTCCTCAGCCTGTGGTGGTGGCCACTCCTGCCCCCCTTCACCTGGCCAAGATTCAAACTCCCACTAAGGCGCCGGAGGACAGGGAGGCCAGGAGGGAGAAACGGAGGGAGAAGCACCACAAGCGGCAGGCCGAGGCCTCCACTTCAGCCCCCCCAGCTAAGCAGGCTTCTCCCTCCACGACTTTCAGGTCTCCTCCTCCTCGGCTCCGATCATCTTGCCTCTCCCCGGGACCCGAGGAGGAGGAGACCGATCTCCGTCGAGGTCATCGAGGCGGCATTCCAGGCCTGCCTCGGTGGCCTCGTCGAGATCCACCTACAAGCCTGTCTGATGCAGACTTGGACCGGATGATGAGAAGGTTCATCCAGGCCCAGCTGCAGATGGGAGTGCTCCTGCTTCCCCCCCCCTCCTTTGGGGGGGAGCTCGACACCCTTTTTTGCTCCGATAGCTCCTTCTCCGACCCGCTTCCCAGGTTCGGAGCGCTTAGAGCCGGGCAGCGTTGGATCCGGGCGTGGGTCGGCACCGACAGTACTGGGTACTTCGGATCCGACCCTGCCCTCGAGTCTGTCGGATCTGACCTCTCGGAGCCGTGGCCCAAGCTTTGGATCCGAGGGATTCAGTGTGCCTTCGGCTCTATCCAGGTCAGAGCACACTGGTCCCTTGGATCCAACGGTCTCGGCGCCGGTTCCGATCCCTTCATCAGATCCGAGTGGGAGTCGGCTTTTGGAGCCCAGGGAGAGCGGCTCCCCCTCGGCCTTCGATGTAGTGGAGAGGGCTCTGTCGAGAGCATCCGGACCCCCGGCCCTTGTCTCGGCTCCACCCTGCACTCCCTCTCTGCTGGGTCAGGCTTCCATCACCCGGCCACAGGGACAGCCTGCTTCGATGTCCCAGGTTGTTCCTTTGGAACAGGACATTGCTGGTGAGACCTCCTCCGGCAGCCCCCCCGAGGAAGTGCCTCACAAGCATAAGTGTAAGAGGAGGCACGTGGACTCCCCCGAGTCCTTAACAGAGGACACGGACTTGGATGAAGGGGAAGGCTCCCCAAGGTCACCCCCTGAGGATATCTCCTTTGGAGACATCATGGAAATGCTCAGGATCAGGGGGGGGGGGGGTCTGCCCCCAAGGCTTCCTCCGAGTCCATGTTTCTGGAGGCATTCGAAGCAGGCCCGTCTACCTCTTGGGTGTCCCCTCCGGCCGACCCCCTGGTGGACCTTGTTACCACCGGGGCGTGGAAGGAGCCGGTCACTGTGGAGCCAGTCCCTAAACGCCCGTATAGGATTTTGAGCCCCCCCCCCCTGCAGACCGGTCCCACTGGAGCAAGGGTCCCCCCGTAGATGCCATGTTGATGGCGGCAGCCACTAAGAGGGAACTAGCTCAGGAGAGCCCCTCGGTCCATCCACCGAGCAAGGAGTCCCGCTTGATGGATTGCCTTGGGAAGCGGGTATTTAGTTCAGCGACCTTCTCAGTAAGGTCCCTGAACTACATGGCACATGTCATCGGGATGCAGCGAGATCTTATTAAAGAATACGCTGCTTCCCCCCCAGAGTCCATGTCGGCGGAGGACAAGCAGTTGTACTCCACTCGTATGGCCACTCTAAGATCTATTTCCAATACCTCTATGCGGCTGTTGTCTCATGCCACTGAGGGAGCTGCTAGAGCTAGCAGAGCGGGACTAGTTATGAGACACCAGGCCTGGCTCCGACATTGTGACTTCGCGGAGCCCTTTAAGGCGTCCTTTGTGAATGCCCCTTTTGATGGTTCTGCCTTGTTTGGCAAGACCATTCGCGAGACACTTGTCCAGAGCGAGAAGGACGGGAAGACGTCTGCTGTCGGAGTCCGCTTCTCTGCTCCCCAGAGGTCCTTCTCCAAGAACCAAAAGGGTCAGAAGAAGATGTGGTTCCGGAAATCCCAACATTCCCAAACTGCTCCGGACAACCAGTCCTTCTGTGGCAGAGGAGGACAGGGAGGATGCTGCCCTAGAGGCAGAGGGGCCCCGAGAAACTTTGGGTCCAGAGAATCTTTCTCTGATCGGCCCACGCAACAGCCCTGAAGGCTTGCCCGACTGCTCCACTCTGGAAGCAGTCGGGGGGCGCCTCTCGAGGCATCTGGCGGCATGGGAGTCCATCACGTCAGACCGCTGGGTGCTTCGGATCATATCCAGAGGTTACAAAATCCCAATGCAACATGTCCCCAGACTCAGGAACCTCCCTGATGTACCACCCGGTCAGAGGGAGGCTGCAGCCGCAGAAATCCAGCAGCTGCTAGAAAAAAGAGCCATCCAACCCGTCCCCCCAGACCAGCTCGGATTAGGGTTTTACTCCAGGTTCTTTCTGGTGCCAAAAAAGACGGGGGACTTGAGACCAATTCTAGACCTTTCCCTCTTGAACCTGTCGGTAACCAAGGAGAAATTCCAAATTGTCACTCTTCAATCCATTCTTTCCCTCTTGCGGGAGAATGACTGGATGTGCTCAATAGACCTCAGGGATGCATACTACCACATTTTAATGGACAGACGATCCAGGAGGTTTCTCCGCTTCCGGCTCGGAGCCAGCCACTATCAGTTCAGGGTCCTTCCCTTTGGCCTCACCACAGCCCCCAGGGTGTTCACCAAAGTTTTAGCAGTGATAGCGGCCTACCTGAGACTCCAGGGAATGCAGGTCTTCCCGTACGTGGACGACTGGCTCCTGACCGCCCCAACAAGGCATCTACTCTGCTCAGCCAGAGACTTTTTTCTCCGCCTAGCCCCCCAGTTAGGCATCACGATCAATACGGACAAATCCTCCCTTGCTCCGACACAAGTGATAGAGTTCATAGGGGCCAGATTGGATACGAGAAGTCTGCGAGCCTACCTCACTTCGGAACGACTACAGAATCTGAGACCATGTGTGGGCCATCCTCCAATCATAAGCTCCACCGGCGGAATTGGTTCTGAGGGCACTGGGCTCCATGGCAGCGGCAATAACGCTTCTTCCATGCACTCGTCTAAAGATGAGGGTACTACAGTGGACCCTCCAAGTACAATGCTCCTTTCAGCTTCTTCCTCTCAATCACCCTATCTCTATCAGCAAGGCTTGCAGGAGGGCCTTGTTATGGTGGCTCCAGTCCCCAGACCTCCATACAGGCCGACCCTTCTGCTCTCCACCTCCTCTCGTCACGGTGACCACGGACGCTTCTCGACTCGGGTGGGGGGGACATTGCACAGGCAGAACAGTCCAAGGCACGTGGAACGACACAGAGCCCTCCTTGCATATCAATGTTCTGGAGATGAGGGCGGTGCTGTTAGCGTTGCAAGCACTTCAGAACCTTCTCCCCGTAGGAACTATTGCGATACAGACGGACAACATGTCAGTTGTCTGGTACATCAACAAACAGGGGGGAACCAGATCTTACCCTGTCTGCCGAGAGGCCATGAGGGTGTGGGAATGGGCGATCTCCACCAACCGCTTTCTGATCGCAACGCACATTCCGGGACGGGCCAACATTCTGGCGGACGAACTCAGCTGCACCATTCTTTCCCCTTACGAGTGGTCTCTCAACTCCCGAGTAGCGAAGCGGATATTTGCAAAATGGGGGCAACCCTGCTGCGATCTCTGTGCCTCTCCCTCAAATATGAAATGCGACAGCTTCTTCGCTCTGATTCCCCCACCAGGGGAAGCCCCGAGAGACGCTCTAGTGCATGCTTGGCCGCCCGGTCTACTTTATGCCTATCCTCCTCTACCCCCTGATGCTAAAGCTCTTACAGAAAGCCTCTCGGTTGGGGAGCAGAATAATCCTCATTGCTCCATTTTGGCCTCGGCAAACTTGGATGTTCATCGTGCATACAGCTGCAGTCATAACAGATGGGTTATCCTGCCGTCAGGCGGGTCCTCGGTCGACTGAATTCCAAAGTCTAGGTCCGGCGTCGGATGTCGTCGCTTCTTCCCTGACATCAGTGCGGCAGGGGTATAAAAGAACCAGCCAACGCCATTTTCTTCAGTCTTTCTTGCCGCGCGGTGCCCAAAGCAGAAGCAGTTCGCAAGTGCCGGTCGGCCAGCTCCTGAGATTACGAATATTTTTCAGCCGAAGTCTTCTTGAAAGCTAAGTACCCCGTTGGGGAAACTTTTTTTGCCTCAGACCGATGTCAGACAAAGTTAATAATTGCATTTCATGTGGGAAGCAAATACCGCATAAGGATTTCCATTCCTTCTGCATTCCTTGCTTAGGCCCAGACCACGACGTCTCGGCCTGTCGTTTTTGTGCTAGATTCAACAAACGCACTATTAAGTGTCGGGCGGAGTTCGCCCAACACTATTTTGGTAAAAAATTTCATTATGTTGTCTGATACTCCGACTCCAGTTTTGAGTAAAAGACGCAAAGATAAGGACCGACATACGAGGTCCGTGACTTCTACCGACACCACACTAAAGCCGGCTACAGGTGCTCCGGTTCTCAGCGAGGCGCCTACGCAGCCCCTGAGTACCGATGACGCTTCTTTAGCGGTGTCTTCTGTGCCCGAGGTCGCAGGCTCCTCGGCCCCCACCCCGACTACAGATACCGACGCCATTCTTGACGGGGAAACTCAGAGTTTAGACAGGCCTGCCACCTCTCAAGGTGTCTTCAGGCCTTCCTCTTTTTCCATTAAGGCTTTCACAAAATCTAAAGCAGCCATGAAAACTAAAAGACAAGCTCCACAGAGCCCCTCTCAAGGCCCCATGCCTAAAAAACAGATGCTCAAAATGGCTGAGGATTTGATTACTCTTATCAGGGGTTCTCAACCCCCCTCGGAGAAAAGGCCCAGGTTGGAGGAAGACTACCCTTCCTCAGACCAGGCCTCTATTACCTCAGAACATTCTGAGGACCAGGAATATTCATATTCCCCTTTTGAAGATTCTGATGCTGAGGAGTCCATTCCCTCTGCCCCCCCCCCCCAAAGACTATTCTTTTGGGGAACCTTACATACCTTGAGGGAACACTTCCACTGGGAAAGCCAAGATTACTCAGATTCCAAGAAAAGGCTCAGGGATTTTCTCTTGCTTCCTCAGCACAGGCCTCTGGCTATCCCTCCTGTCTTGGACATACTAGATGATGTGTACTCAGAGGCCAGCCTTAACCCAGATTCCTTACCTCCAGCTCCTGTTAAACCTGACAGGTATTACCGGGTTCCTGATTCACACCAATTCCTATACAAAAGCCATGCTGCTGACCCAGAAACTATTTCACAGGGTCCCAAGGGAATTAAGGCCTCTACTGCCAAAAACCCATTACCTTCAGAGAGAGATTCCAGAGCTTTAGAAAGGTGGGGGGAAAAGGTATACACCTCGGCCACTTTAACCATGAGGGCATTAAACTGTCAGTTCCATATGTTAAAGTATCAACAGTTTTGTTATCTCAGTTGAAAAGCAAAATGACACAACCTGAACAACCAGACTTGAAGGAGTTGCAGGATTTGTTGCATAGTGCAGAGCAAGTGGGTAAACATACCTTGCAATGTGGTTTTGATGCTTTAGAGGCCTCATGTAGAGCTGCTGTTACAGGGTCTGTCATACGTAGACATGCTTGGCTCAAAGAGCAAACCTTACCAGATCATGTCAAAGCTAAATTACTAGATGCACCTCTTCAAAAAGATGTATTGTTTGGTGTTAAAGCTGAGGAGGTATTAAAGAAAATGGAGGAAAAGGCAAGAGCAATGCAAACAGTGAAAGATTTCCTACAGGTACAACCTCCACGTTTCAGCAGAAACTGGCCTTCAAAAAATTGGTCCTTTCCAGCCACGGACAGACCTCAAAGAGGTAGATACAGGCGCCCGAGGGGTAGAGGGCAGTCTCAAGGATCATTTAGAGCCAGACAATGGCAAGCACCTACACCAAGAGGTGGAGAGAATAGATCACAGCCATTCAGAAAGCAGACACAATGACTTTCCCCTTTGCATGCCAAGCAAAGCTTTAATGGCAGCACCTTTAGGCGGAAAACTGGCATTATTTAAAAAAAATTGGCATATTGTCACAAAAGACAAATGGATCCTGGACATTATAGACAGAGGCTACAGATTCCACTTTCACACCCTTCCAAAAATGAGAGGCATGCCAAACCTGCCACAAAATCAAAGGGCAGAGGCACAAAAACAAATTTCAGCTCTCATGGACATGAAAGCTATTCAAGAGGTACCTGCACAAGAACAGGGGTCAAGGTTTTTATTCCAGACTATTCCTGGTACCAAGGAAGGACAAAGATTGGAGACCTATTTTGGACCTATCCATCCTAAACACATATTTACTCGTACCAAAATTCAAGACGCTCACATTACAGCAGCTTCTTCCCATGCTGGGCAAGGAGTCTTGGCTGGTAACACTGGACCTCAAGGAGGCATACCTGCATGTCCCGATCAGACAAGATTGCAGAAGATACCTCAGATTTCTTGCAGGTTCAACCCATTATCAATTCTCTGCATTGCCCTTTGGCTTATCTACTGCGCCCAGAGTGTTCACGAAATGCCTGGCATCAGTAATTGCCTTCTGCAGACTTCAAGGGATACAAATATACCCATATCTGGACGACTGCCTGATCCAAGCGGACAGCAAGCACATACTTCTGAAACACCTGGCATTTGTAATAAAGTTGTTGAACTTTCTGGGATACACAGTCAACAAAAAGAAATCAAAACTAATACCCTCTCAAGCAATAATTTTCCTGGGTGCCAGCTTGAATACAAACACCCAGATGGCCTACCTCACGCCAGAGAAGCAAGGGCAACTATCTCAATACTTCAGAAAAATGGCAACCTTCACCAGGCTGACTGCAAGGAAAGTCCTGCAGGCTCTGGGATTCATGGCATCTTGCATCCTGCTGATCCCATGTGCAAAGCTGCATATGAGGAAACTTCAATAGTACCTAAAAAACTTATGGTCTCAACACAGCCATAGTTTGGAAACAATTATACCACTCATTCCATGTCTTCAAAAGGAATTTCTGTGGTGGGCTCAAGCATGCCAAAGAAACATAGGTCTCCCCTTCTGCATGCCTCAAGCAAATCAAATCATCACAACAGACGCCTCGGACTACGCCTGTGGGGCGCACATGACAGATCAGTGCATTCAGGGCAAATGGTCCCAAAAAGAAAAGCACCTACACATCAATCAAAAGGAAATGCTAGCAGTGCAAAATGCTATTATGGCCTTCAAAGACCTACTGCATCCAGGCCAGCTATTGATAAGGACAGACAACACCACAGTGATGTGGTACATAAACAAACGGGGAGGAACTCATTCATACCTCCTGTGCAGACTAGCCATGTCTCTTTGGAACACGGCTCTGGAATTGCAAATCCAACTTCAAGCACAATTCCTGCCAGGGAAGGAAAACACGCTGGCAGACAACCTAAGCAGAAATATGACAGATCCACACGAATGGAAGTTGCATCCTCAAGTTTTCGCAAAGATAATTCGGGCATGGGGAAGGCCAGACATAGATCTCTTTGCTACCCACAGAAATTACCAATTGAAAAAATTTTGCTCAAGGATCTATCATCCACAGGCCTGGAAAGTGGACGCACTTTCTTTCAGTTGGACAACATTGACAGTTTATGCCTTTCCACCTCTTCCTCTGCTGTCCAAAGTTCTATTAAAAGCCAGAGCAGACAGGCCAAAGATGATTCTCATTGCTCCAAACTGGCCAAGACAACACTGGTATCCACTCCTGAGGAGCCTGACGCATTCCCCACCATGGATCCTGCCTCTAGTGCCTCTTCTGTTGACCCAGCACAACTTCAAAACTCTTCACAGTCAGCTGAAAACCCTCAATCTAGCCGCATGGAGGATTCCTTGATTTCCCAACAGACCCTCCTCTCCAAGGAGGTGCAAGATGTCATCTTGGAGGCCAGAAGGCCTTCTACTAGAAAAGCCTACTCCGCCAAATGGAAACGGTTTTGTGCCTGGAATCAGAAAAAGGGCCAGAATCCTTGGGTACTAAATTTACCTCAAATATTACAGTACCTAGCTGAGATGTTAAACAGTGGACTTTCCTTCTCCTCCATCAAGATCCATGCTTCAGCCATTTCTACACAATACAACACTGATCCTCCTTTATTCTCTCATCCTCTCTTAAGACAGTTCCTCAGAGGGGCTAAAAATATAAAACCCCCAAGGAAGCCACCAGTACCTGCTTGGGACCTCAACTTCATTTTAGAAAAACTGACCCTGCCTCCATTTGAGCCAGCTGCTTCAACAGAACTGCAATATTTGTCATGGAAAACAGCCTTCCTTCTGGCTATCACCTCAGCACGCAGGGTTTCGGAACTACAAGCCCTCATGGCTGTGCAACCTTTCATCATTTTCCATCAGGACAGAGTTTCCTTACGAACCAACCCTTCCTTTATGCCAAAGGTAGTATCCAGTGTAGCCTTGAATCAGGCTATCCACTTACCTACTTTTTATCCTAACCCACAAAACAAAGGGGAAAGACTACTGCATTCCTTGGACATTCACAGACAACTTTGTTATTATTTGGACAGGACAAAGCCATTCAGAAAATCAGAGCAACTCTTTGTGTCCTATGCTACAGGTACTCAAGGAAAGGCTATTTCCAAACAGGCAATCTCAAAATGGATAGCCCACTGCATATGCTTTTGTTACTCATTTCATGGTAAAACTGTACCTACACGCATCAGATCTCACTCCACAAGGGCCACAGCTACCTCTGCAGCTTTCCTCAGGGGGGTTCCTACCAAGGATATTTTGGAAGCAGCCACTTGGAGTTCTCTGCACACTTTCTCCATGCACTATCACCTTCCACTATACTCTAAATCTAGAGCGGGCTTTGCCACAGCAGTCTTGCAGGGCATCCTTGCTCCTCCTAGTTCCACTTAGTGCCTGCCACCCCTTTTTAGCTTTGGGATTCTACCCATCTGTTATGACTGCAGCTGTATGCACGATGAACATAGTACAGTTTTGTACCTACCATAAATGTAGATGTTCGAGTGCTAATACAGCTGCAGTCCAGGTTTCCCTCCCTCCATCCCCTCTTGGGACAGGCCTAATGACAAACACCTCCTCATACAACCTGATTGGGGTATTCTTTTATGGTGTATTTGCTTGCAAACTACTGTTTTTTGATTATATTACATTGCATTATTACATAAGTTTATGTTTTGCCTTCCTTCTGGGGGCACCTGACATCTGGGGCAAGAAAAACTGAAGAAAATGGCGTCGGCTGGTTCTTTTATACCCCTGCCACACTGACATCAGGGAAGAAACGACGACATCCGACGCCGGACCTAGACTTTGGAATTCTGCCGACCGAGGACCTGCCTGACGGCAGGATAACCCATCTGTTATGACTGCAGCTGTATTAGCACTCGAACATCTACATTTATGGTAGGTACAAAACTGTACTTTTCCTTACCTGTGGTCTCACTTGGTGAATCCTCCCTGGATTCTGGATCCCAGCCCGGATCTGATATCCCATCCATCAGGCTTACCGACCCCTAATCTGGACAACCTGAAGCTGACAGCTTGGCTGCTCCAGTTCCACTCCTAATCAGGACTCCCGGCATCTCTTCACCAGTCAAAGCCTTCTTGGTGGCAGCGCATAAACCTTCCACCAGGAAAGTTTACCGCAGTAAATGGAGGCGCTTTTCCATCTGGGGGGAACATCATAATTTGGACCCCTTCACTGCTCCGTTAATGTCCGTGTTGGACTTCCTCACCGGACTTTTTCAGCCAGGGGCTAGCTGTTCGACAGTCAAGGTACAATTGGCAGCCATCTCCCATTACCATGTGGGACATGAGACAGGTCCTTTGATGTCAGCTAAACTATGTAAAACCTTCCTCAAGGGTACTTTTCTGCTCAGGCTCCCTATCAAAGAAGCCGTACCCCCTTGGGATCTATCACTAGTTCTTCAAGCCTTGACTGCTTCTCCCTTTGAACCAGCTGCCTCGGCCGAACTTAAATATCTGTCTTGGAAAACAGCATTCCTGGTAGCCATCACTTCAGCGAAAAGAGTTTAGGAACTTCAAGCTCTCTCCGTAAAACCCCCTTACTTGGTTTTTCATCAGGATAGAGTGTACCTCAGGACCAATCCCTCCTTCCTACCTAAGGTGGCCTCAGAAACCAATATCAATCAGTCCATCAACGTACCAGTTTTCTTTCCTAATTATCAAAATAAAGGAGAGTACAAGCTGCATTCTTTAGATGTGCACAGGCAGCTGCGTTTCTATATTCATAGGACTGCTGGTCACAGACAATCCGATCAGCTGTTCATTTCCTTTGTCTGGTCCCATTGATGCTGTGTTTTTGGCTTTGGAGAGGACTGTTTTAACCTGAGTGTCTGTGATTTCAGGGGCTCTACATTCTTCTGGTATGATTATGGACCCTTTTGGGGGTGAAGTTTGCACTGAACCGGTCTGCCAGAATGTTGGCGATATCGGTCGGTTCAGTGTATTTTGTGCCATTCTGCACTAACTCCGAGCAGATCTGAGCATTGCCACCTAGATTCTTGACACAGCTCAAGAATGGCTTGTGGTTATCTTTGAGTCCTTGGCATTTTTTTTTTCTAAGTATTCTTGTGTAGCCTTCCTACACGTATCCCAGTTTCATCCCAACTGTCAGAAACGTACTTAATTTTTATATTCTAAACCTTTGTGTGTGTATTGACTTTTACCCTTGCATTTGTGACATACATTTTGACTGAAAAGGGTTTGGGTTGGATTATTTCACTTGTTTTTTTCAATGAATAAGTAAGTTTAAGTTAATATGTTTTAAGGTAATGGAGCAGCGTGTCACTTAAGCTGATGGTTAGCACAGACTACTTTCCTGAAAGAACAGTCATTTTAGTATGCCTAATCATTTTTATGGAATCCCACCATGGAGCTCACTTTTTCTGTTCATATTAACCATGTAGTTGCTCTATTTTGACTTGTATATTGACTTTTAGTATGAGGAGTTTTACATAATTTGTGTTCATGTGCTCGGTTTGTTTCCTTTCTTTTCCAGTTTTACCTTCCCTGGAGATAAATTCTTTTAACCATTTTATCAAAGTTGTATAAAGTGATAAAGATGATGATAATGATGATGGTGGTGTTTTTAGATTTGTATGTAGCTTGCACTCTGATTATTTTTTTCTTTTTAATGATAGGATGTAAAAAAAAATCAGCAAGAAAAGAAACGCGCTTCTCTTCCAAAAGAGCCATCTATACTTGTCTACCCAAATCGAGCAGCTATGGAAGGAAAATTTAATTGTGTCACACTTTCGCTGCATGAGCTTTTGGAGTATCGGAAGCAGAATGTACATTACAGTTTTGAGGTACAGACACTAATAGTGACCATTATGCCTGCATTTATTGATTGATGAAAGTTGCTGCACAAACCCAGTGGGCTTCCATAAGGTACTATTTCACTGGTGAAGAGAAAGGAATTACATAGAGAAAAGCTTTTACCTCCCTGTATATGAATATGAGATGCACTAATTTGACTATGATGTCATACACTTCTTCTGTATTTAATTTATTTTGCTTTTGATTACTGGAAAAATGGGGTTGAAAACCCTTTTCGGTGGAGGCTTGGGGAAGGAAAGCTCAAAGTAAAGTTATTGCATGATAGCAGCTGAAATATAAAACTGTATGCATAAGTATTTAACACAGTTGTACGGGTGATAAATGGAAATCTATATAGTACATCATTAAGATGATGAAAATGTGACAAATACATTGCTTTTGTTAAATTGAAGAGAGAGCACATTTACAACATTATAGGTATAACAGTTTACCATGTCTAGTTATAGTGTATTAAAGGGTCTGTACTTAACTATGTTATGAGCGAGTCTGTGGAAACAGTAAAATACAGAAAATAAAAGAGTAAGCAGTTGTGTTAGTAAAAGAGGAAGAAGAGTTTACGAAGAGTATAGGTCCCGCTTTTCCTAGCTACACTCCACCCCTTGGGTATATTGGTCCCAGAGACTCCATTTGTCCTTAATTAGCCTGTCCCTTATCCCCATTGCATCTTTGCCTTCGTTTCTATAATTTGCTTAGTTTTTGCTAGTTATATTTTCCATCTCTTCCTTTCAGTCATTGCAGTCTTGCTGACCATGTGTGAGGATATTGACATAGATTGGTAAGTTGAAGGTTTCTGTCTAAGACTTCTCTCCAGCTTCAGTGCCTGCACTACTGCAACAGCTGCACCCACCCAGTGCTTTAACCTCCTGATTCCTCCATCCTCGCTCCGTAACAAGACTCTTAAGGTATTAAACTCCTTCATGTGAGGTACCTGTAGAAAACAGCCCGCTTTTTTTTTCCAAAATGACTACCATTTTTTCTGGTTTAGAACTAGATAGGACAACAAAACACAGTCCCAATTGTAAAGAAGGGAAAGTGGCTATTCCAGGGTTAGGCAAGAGGTGGTATTTCTGTAGAAAGACATTTCTAGCATCTTTAAGTAGCTTTTTGATTCAAGGTCATCCCAGTATTGACGTTACCAAAATAAATTTCTGTAATATAAAATGCCCTCGGTTTAGCAAAGCTGTTTGTATTATTGTGGGCTTAAGGAAAGGCAGTAAATTCTCTGTTATCTAAAACATCCTATAGAGGACATCTGAGCTGACTGTATAGATGTTCTTCGTATTTCACTGTTGTAGTCATCACATTTGGGTTATCTGCTTGCAGTAGCCCTCAGTCGACCTGATTATCCAAGTCTTGGGTCCTGCGTCGGTTGCGGTCTCATCTTCCATGACGTCAGGTAGTCAGGGGTATAAAGCATGCAGCCGACGCCATTACATCAGTCTTTCTTGCCGTGCGGTTACCGAAGCAGAAGCAGTTCGCAAGTGCCGGTCGGCCGACTCCTAAAATTTTCGTTTTCGAGTTTTAGAACCCAAGTATTCGACTAAAGCTAACTACCCCATTGAAACTTTTTCTTGCTCTAAACAGATGTCAGTAAAAGCCAATAATTGTATTTCTTGTGGAAAGCAAATACCTCACAAAGATTTTAATTCGTACTGTATTCCTTGCCTAGGCCCTGACCACGACATACCTCACTGTCGCTTTTGTGCCTTATTTAAACAACGAACTATTCGTCGTTGGTATATTTACGCTTCTAAATATTTTGGTACTCGGTTCAATTATCCAGATATGTCTTCGGTAAGCCACCAGACTACCGACATTCCGAAAAAACACAAAGATAAAGACAGAGACAGGCCGCCTAGGTCCAAAGCTGCTGATGAAGCTTCTCCTTAGCTAGTCGCCAGTTTGCCGGTACTCAGTGAGGCCCTTTCACAGCCCCTGATGCCCACTTCTTCAGATTCGCAGGCCTCTACTGAGACCCATTCGGAGTCCGGCATGCCGCGAGATGCTTCAATTGTGGAACCTGCGGATGTCTCTACCTTGGATGGGTCTGGAGCCGCTGTGCAGACACCGGCTTCTGAGGGTGTATTCATGCCTACTGACTTGCATATTAAACCGACGCCATCTTCTTCAAGGCCTAAAACTCGATCCACACCTAGAAAACCGATGCCTAAACCGCATGGTCAGGCCTCTGTGCCTAAAAAAACAAATAAGAATGTCTGAAGACCTTATTACTTTAATCAGGGGAAGCTAACCTTCCCCCTCTAAGAGACCTAGGACTGAATTTCCTTATGGTACTTCTGATCAGGATTCTGAAATTTCTCTTTCCTGTGATGACCAGGATTTACCTTTATCTACCTATGAGAATTCTTATGCAGAGGACTCTATTCCCTCTGCTTCCCCTCCAGAGGATTTCTGTTTTGCTGAAACCTTGCATACTCTTAGGGAGCATTTCTGCTGGGAAAGCCAGGATTACTCTGATTCTAAAGAGAGGCTCAGGGATTTCTGACTCCTGCCCCAACACAGGCCTTTAGCTATTCCCCCCTGTACTGGACATTGTTGATGATGCCTTTTCGGAATCTAGCTTAGCCCTCTACCTCCTTCTCCCAGAAAACCTGATAGATATTACAGGGTTCCTGACTCCCACAAGTTCCTTTTTAAAAACCCTACTGCGGATCCTGAGACCATTTCACAGGGACCCGAGGGCATTAAGGCTACTACTGCCAAAAATCCTACCCCCTCTGATAGAGACTCCAGGGCGCTGGTTGGATGGGGTAAGAAGTTATACACTTCTGCAACCTTGGCCATTAGGACCTTAAACTGCCAGTTTCCTTTGTTAAAGTATCAACAGCATATTATTGGATTGCTTAAACAGAAACTGATGTTGATTCCTGACTGTGCTGAAAATAAGGATTTACAGGATTTAATGCATTCTGCTGAACAAGTTGGAAAACATACTTTGCAATGTGGTTTTGATACAGTAGAGACATCTTGCAAGGCTGCTGTCACTGGGTCTGTACTTAGAAGGCATGCTTGGCTTAAGGAGCAATCTTTGCCAGATCATGTTAAATCTAAATTGCTGGATGCTCCATTAAATCAGGACCACCTGTTTCGTAACAAAGCAGGAGTAGTACTTAAAAAGATGGAGGAAAAAGCTAAATCTATGCAAATTATTCAAGATTTCCTACAAGTGCAGCCTCCAAGATTTAGTAGGCATTGGCCCTCTAAGAACTGGTCCTTTCCTGCCTCTTCCAGGCCTTCTCAGCCCAAACCCAGAACCAGCAGAACACCCAGGCTTCAGTCCCAAGGTACGCACAGGACTAAGCAGTGGGGGGCTCCCACTTCAAATCAGGGAGTAGTAAGACTCCCCCCTGTGGTAAACTGTCTCAATGACTTGACTTTAAAACTTCCAAGCCCTTCTCAACTGACTGCTCCTTTAGGGGGAAAGATTTCTCTGCAGACAAGAAACTGGGAACTCATTACCCAGGACAAATGGGTTTTAAATAGTTTCCCAAGGATACAGATTTCACTTCCACACATTACCAGCCCCAACGGTTGGCCAGATCTACCCCCAAATCAGTGGGCAGAGGCTCAACAGCAAGTACTCTCTCTCTTAAGCATAAGGGCTATTCAAACTGTACCAGAAGAGGAAAAGGGACAAGGTTTCTACTCAAGACTTTTCCTGGTACCCAGAAATGACAATTCATGGCACCCTATCCTGGACCTTTCTATCCTAAATCCCTTTTTGGTGATCCCAAAATTCAAGATGCTAACTCTTTACCACTTGCTTCCTATGCTAGGCAAGGATGCCTGGTTGGCAACACTGGATTTAAAGGAAGCCTACCTGCACATCCCAATCAAGGGAAGCTTGCAGAAGATACCTAAACTTCAAAGCAGGCTACATGCACTATCAGTTGTCTGCACTGCCCTTTGGCCTATCTACTGCTCCCAGGGTATTCACAAAGTGCCTAACTCCAGTCATTGCATTTTGTAGGCAAAGAAATATTCAAATATACCCATACCTGGACGATTGTCTAATTCAGGCAGAAAGCCAGGACATACTTTTGAATCATCTGGTGTTTGTACAAAAGGTGCTAACTTGTCTGGGGTACACCATAAACGAAAAGAAATCACATCTTGTACCCTGTCAACAAATTGTATTCCTGGGAGCAAGCTTGAACACAACTTCCCAGATGGCTTTCCTCACGCCAGAGAAACAAATTCATTTGACAGCTTACTTCAAATTAATGGCCACAGAAACCCTGCTATCTGCAAGGCAAATACAGCAAGCCTTGGGGTTCATGGCCTCCTGCATTCTCCTAATTCCATATGCAAGACTGCATATGAGGAAACTACAATGGTATCTAAAAAGCCTATGGTATCAACATTTTCAGGATCTAGAAGCAATGATTCCTATCATACCCCTTGCCTACAGGTAGAGTTCCTTTGGTGGGCAGAGGTCTGCCACCAAAACAAGGGACTATCATTCACTTACCCCCTGCCGCCCAAACCCTAACAACAGACGCATCAGACTATGCATGGGGGGGCTCACCTGGCAGGGAAGTGCATTCAGGGCAAATGGAGCCCAAGTCAAATGCACCTGCATATCAATCAAAAATAAATATTAGCTGTACAGAATGCTCTGACAGCCTTCAAGGACCGCATTCTTCCAGGACATTTAATGGTAAAGATGGACAACACCACTGTTATGTGGTACATAAACAAGTGGGGGGGGGTACCCATTCATACCCCCTCTGCAGACTAGCCTTGGCTCTGTGGAACACAGCCTTAAGCTACCAAGTGCACCTACAGGTTCAGTTCCTGCCAGGAAAGCTACATTGGCAGACGAACTAAGCAGAAATCTCATGGACCCACATGAGTGGAAACTGGAACCAACGACTTTCAACATGTTGTTAAAGAAATGGGGGAGCCCCAATATAGACCTGTTTGCCTCCCCCCAGAACTATCAGTTGGTCAAATTCTGCACAAGGACTCCCCAAAAATAAGGTTAGAAAGTGGATGCCCTCTCCTTCACCTGGAAAAATCTATCAGTTTATGCCTTTCCTCCTCTGCCTCTCCTCTCCAAAGTACTACTAAAGATCAAACAGGACAAACCAAGGATGATACTGATAGCATCAGACTGGCCACGCCAACACTGGTACCCCTCTTGCGCAGTGTCACTGTTGGCACCATGGCACCTGCCTCATACCCCTACCCTACTGTCCCAGCTGGCGGGCCAGATTCTGCATCCTCAGCTTCAAACCTTGAACCTGACAGCCTGGCTAATTACCTGATCTCTCCGTTACCAGCCCTCAGTAAACAAGTGTTGGATGTCATTCTGGAGGCAAGGAGGCCTAGTACTAGAAAATCTTATGCCGAAAAATGGTAAATATTCTGTTCCTGGAACCAAACTCAAGGGATGGGCACAGCAGCGCCTAATTTACCTCGGATTCTTCAATACTTAACTGAGATGCTTCACAAGGACCTTTCCTTTTCCTCCATCAAAATTCATGCCTCGGCCATTTCAGCTCATTACAACACAGAACCACACCCCTCTTCTCTCATCCACTGCTTAAGCAGTTTCTCAGATGGGCCAAAAACTTAAGACCACCCAGGAGAACCCCAACTCCAGCCTGGGACCTTAACCTTGTATTGGAAAAACTCACTCTACCTCCTTTTGAGCCAGCTGCAAGTGCATAGAAATTCCTTTCTTGGAAAACAGCTTTCCTTTTAGCAATCACTTCAGCAAGAAGGGTGTCTGAATTACAGGCCCTTATGGCAGTGGAGCCTTTCATCATCTTTCATGCGGACAGGGTGTCCCTCAGGACCAATCCCTCCTTCATGCCGAAGGTAGTATCCAGTGTGGCTCTTAAATCAGTCCATTCATTTGCCAGCCTTCTTTTCTAATCCACAGAACAAAGGGGAATGGATACTGCACTCCTTAAATGTGCACAGACAACTTGGATTTTACTTGGACAGGACTAAACCTTAAAGGAAATCTGAACAGCTGCTGGTGGCATTTGCTGCAGGGGCAGAGGGGAAGGCCATTTCAAAGGAAACCATTTCTAAATGGAAGGCCATTGCATTCTTTTCTGCTATAAGCACCATGGAAAACCTATCCCACAAGGGGATAAGACCACACTCAACCAGGGCTGTGTCTACCTCTACAGCCTTTTTCAGAGGTGTCCCTACCAGGGACATCCTAGAAGCTTCTCTCTAGAGTTCTGTATATACTTTCACCAAGCATTACCATTTGCCATTTTTCTCTAAATCCAGAGCTGGTTTTGCCTCTGCAGTCTTGCAGGGCCTCATAGCTTGTCCTAGTGCTGTCTAAATTCCTCCTCCCATCCTTAGCTTTGGGAATCTACCCAAATTTGATGACTGCAACAGTGAAACACGAAGAACATAGTACAGTTGTGCTCACTTACCATAAATGTAGATGTTTGAATGTATTCACTGTTGCAGTCCTGGTTACCCTCCCTCCAGCCCCCTGTCTTCTTTTGACTATACCTCTTTTCTCCTTTACTATGCTTAAAAGCTTTTTGGTGTATTTGCTTTTTTGTTGGAGATATAACCTTGCATGTATATACATTTAATTGCTTCCCATTATGGGGGCACCTGACATCTGAGGCAAGAAAAACTGATGTAATGGTGTTGGCTGCATGCTTTATACCCCTGACTACCTGACGTCATGGAAGATGAGACTGCATCCTACGCAGGACCCAAGACTTTGATAATCAGGCCGACTGAGGGCTACTGCAAGCAGATAACCCAAATGTGATGACTGCAACAGTGAATGCACTCGAACTTGTACATTTATGGTAAATTTACACAACTGTACTTTCTGCTTGTCCTAATAAGGGCATTTGCATTTTAATCTTTTGGTGTTAGGTTGTCCTGTTGCATGTAACATCCTTTAGGATACCTATTGTAATGAACACTGCAGCAGTGAAGAGGAGGACATCTACTGTTATGGCAAGAGTTTACAGAACTGTGCTATGTCCTTCTATATCACTGCTGCAATATTGTACATAGACGGAAGAGTAAACAAGCTCGAGAGACGAACAAGAGAGGGTTGGAAGGAAGGAGCGAATACTGCAGCAGTGAAGAGGAGGACATCTACTGTTATGGCAAGATTTTACACAACTGTGCTTTCATGTTGTTTACATACTTATTTTCTTTATAAGGACCCTCTAAGGTCACTTCAGCTGTTGTAAGTGCCTAGTCAAGCACACCCCAAATGGCTCATTGTACTAGATAATTGGTGTAATGACGGCGGAGTACAATGGCAGTGTAATTTCCTTGGATTTGGATGCCGTACCTTTACTTATAAGTTGTGCCACATAAAAGGATTTCCTCAGCACTGTGGACACATGACGGTAAAAGTTCAGGCTACTATCTAGCTGGGTGCCTAGATCTCTCACCTCTGAGTCTGTAGTTAAGGGTGTGCTATTGATGACATAATTTGCAGGGGATTTAGAGAGCATAGTGGAAACCTCTTCTTTAGTGGTGATTGGCAGTGGAGTGGTGGAGGGTATTTCTTGAGGGAGAACTGGGGATGATGTGGAGCTGAATTTGTCAGCCAGCAGATTTGCTATATTTTCCAGCTGAATATAGGTGATGCCATCTACAACTAATTCCGTACATTATTGGGTTTTTCCCTTAAGATTGCGAGCATAACTAAAAAATGCCTTATGGTTATCCTTAACTTTGGAGGATGTTTTTACATCAACATCTGCTTTAGAAACTTGACTAGTTCCCTGATTCATTTGTTTAGACTAATGAAAGACTTTTTCCTCTGTTGTACACATTCCCTCTTACTTCTGGACATGATTTTCTTTTACTGTACAATCTGCTAATACCAGGGGGTCCACTAGGATTTCTTTATTTTTTGCGGTTTGACCTGGGTTTATTTCGGTCTGGTACTGCCGTTGTTATCCACTTGTTTATATGGTCATGTAGTGCTTTTGTGTGCGCCTCTGCATAGGTTTTTGTGTTTTCTGGATTTGTGGTAGCTTGGAAACTAGCTATGCCATCCAAAGATGTACATCTAGAGCATTTCTCTCCAGGATTCCACTGAAAATGGGCTCTGCCCCAGTCGGACTTTTCTGGTAAACAAATGCTAAATAAATAATAGGGAGTAATTTACCTTGGAGAAGTTTTTAAAGCTTTTAGGGTTAGTTGGGGGACTAGTATTACCTTTATTCCAAAGGGGATTGCCTTGTGATCTGATATTATCAGTGAGGACATCAAACTAGGGGTATACAGCACTCTCCCATGTTTGTGAGTACCAGATGTACGATATTTGCTCTCCTAGTTGGAGTGCAGACTAGCTGATGCAAAGCATTTGAATTTGTAAAGACAAGACATTTTTGGGCCTGCATGTTAGTGTGCGTGTATGCCTCCCAATTAAAGGTGGGATAGTTAAAACTGATCATGAGTATGGTATTGGGCTGGATAGTGAGTGATTCTAGTAACGTTATGTATGATGTATGGGTTTCCTGGTTCATGGTGAGGGACCTGTAGCTAGAAAGAATATGGTAATGGATTTTTTCCATAGTTAGCTGGACATGGAGTAGTTCAAACTTGTCATATTGTTTGACCAGCCTTGAGGTGTGCGTATCCTTTATGTAGATACACTTCTGCCTTTTGCTTTTTCCTGGTCAGTGGGTGGTCGGAATGTATGAAAGGCATTATAGCCATGCACTGCCAGAGTGATTTTAGTGGCTTTGAACCATGTTTCAGTAACTGCACAGATGTCAGCATCCTCCAGGGTGAGTAGAGCTTCCAGGGAGTGCAGTTTCTTGTTGATACTCCTCGCACTGAGGAGTTAATACCGTTAGCTTGTCCTGAGTAGCTTTTGATGTCCTATTCATCTATTGCAGTATTCTTACATGAGGGATTTGCCTGCCAAGGTGATGACCCAATGTCGGCCAGTTTGTCTAAGTCGTTTACTACCTTAAGGTGTGCAATGCATCTGACATAGGCCACTATCAGATGTCGTCCATAAGAGACGTACATGCGCACCATCCTCAAACCTTCTTTGCCGCCAGTCAGATCACCAGTCCCGGATGTGTCTCTGCTGCCGAAATCGCTTACTTCCGTAAAGGTAAGTGCCCCATTGAGGAAACCTTTTTTTGTTTTTTACTGCTGCCTTATGTTTGATTGAGGTTAATTTCCTCCAGGAAAGAGAAGTGTGACTCTGAAAGACAGATTCCACATAAGGATAGTCATTCCCAGTGTTTCTTCTGTCTCGGGCCCCAACACAACCATAAAAACTGCTCAGTCTTTCAGTCTTTTGTGCCAAAGACCCTCTGAAGTCTGTTGTCATCTCGTTATTTACTTAGAAAACCAACGCCTTAAGCTTTTAGCTAAGAGCGCGATGGAAAGTTCCTCTGACCTGATGGCCTTATGCTTAACAGGCTCTGCCAAGAAACCAAGGCTCATAGCCGAAGCTGCTCCTCTTGATACACATGTCTCTCACAAAGCACATGAGAGCTCAGAGACACGCTTCAGGGAACTGGATCCATAGGGTGAGCCCGCCTTGCAGACTGCCTTGGTACCCAAACGTATGCATGTCCAAAGAGACAACACAAGCATAGACTTGCAATGTCCACAGGAACCCAGGCTTATGCCCGAAGTCCCCAGAGGAATGACCTAGATCATGGCTTGCATGGATGCTGACTCAGACTTGGTCGAATGTAGGCCTATGTCCGGCCCTCCTCCTCTGCATCGCATGGATACCCCTGCAAAGAAGAGCCAGATAAACTAAATATAGCTTCACCTCCAGATCCTCAGAAGGAATGGCAGACTTTCACACGCAGCATTTTCAAGGCCTTCATGGCATTACGGCCTCCCTCAGGTCAACCAGCTTTCCCTCTTACCTGACCTATCTCCCCTCAGAAGAGACCTAGGCCTTCAGTTATCCCAGAAGACTCCTCATCAGAAGAAGAGGGTGATTCTCTGAATTATTCATCCCAAATCCCCTCACCCTTAGATTACGCTTCCCCTGAGGAAGATTTGAATGGAACAGAATCTCCTATGGAGGAAATATCTTTTGGGGAGACCATTTCTAGGATGCAAGATCATTTTAAGTGGGACAGTACAGAGATGTCTGAGGTCCAAAAACGTTATTATGACCTCCTCCAAATAGTCCCCTAGTCCTTCTGCCATTCCTCCTGTCATTCCAGCCTTCTTAGATGCCTTTGCATCCATTTCCACTGTGACTCACAGCCTCCAGCTCCAAAAAAGCCATATTGGTACTACAGAGTACCCAAGGACTGTAACTTCCTTTTCAAGACCCCTGTGGCTGACCCCTCTTTGATATCAGTAGCCTCTGATAAGGCCTCTAGGTCACTACCTTCTACTTCCTTCCTCACCTTGGACAGGGATAGTAGACAGTTGGAGTGGTTGGGCAAGAAAATGTATACCTCAGCCACCCTAGCTTTCAGAGCACTAAACTACCAGACCCGTATGTCCAAGTATAATTTGGAACGCCTGTCTCAAATTTCAACGCTAGTGTCAGATATGCCTGACACGGAGAACAAAACCTTGGCCTCCTTTCGTCTTGCTACTTCCTCTCAGGTAGCCAGGCATTCAGTTAAATACAGCTGTAATGCTGTAAAGGCCACCTCATGAGCTGTAGAGCATCTTCCTCTGCCCTAAGAAGATTTGTCTGGCTAGGGCTTCAGCCCCTCCCTGAGGACATTAAAGCAAAAATAATGGATGCCTTCTTGGACACTTCTGCCCTTTTTGGCAAACCCTCAGCAGAATTATTTAAATATCTGCAAGAATCAAGCAAGGAGCTTAAAAACCTAAAACACATTTTGGTCTCCCCTGTGCCTAAATTCCACAGGAATTATCCTGCAAAACAGGTCTTTGTACGCAGGCAATCCAGACCCCGCCACACACAACCCAAAAAGGGTCCAAAAAACCCTATCAGTTCTTCGGTACTTCCTCCTCCCTTTCCTGATAGAATGGGCTGTTCATGACTCCTCAAGTAACCTTGGAACCCTCCCCCTCTCCCTGTGCTTTACCTTTTCCGCTCCCATCCTGGGAACTCATCACTCAAGACTCTTGGGTCCTAAGCATTATTAAAAAGGGATATTTCATGATCTGTCATACTGTGCCCCTCCCCCTTATGGATATCCCCCAACCACCAAAAGATCAGGAATCTCTTTTTTCCCCCAATTCTGCAAAACCTACTAGAGCAGGGCACGGTTCAACCTGAGTCCCCAGCTCAAGAGGGGAAAAGTTTTTATTCATGCCTTTTCCTATTTCCCAGGAAGGAAGGCCCTTTGAGACGCGTCCTAGACCTCTCCTACCTCGGCGATTCTCTAATAGATGTCCTTCTGTTCCCATGTTGCAGTATTCTTAGTGTTGGATTCTCTGCCTCAGGCAAACCGAATGTCTGCTCTATGCAAAAGCTTAAGCCTGGTTGCTGGAAGTGCGTGGGACGTCACATGCATGGCCATAAACCAGGGACCTTAAATTTGATATCTGCACACACACACCCTATAACTCTTCAGCCGCAATCGAATGTCAGATCGATCGCATCACTCCTCTACTATCAAGACATCTAAAGCTAAGTGCCCCATTGAGGACTTTGTTTTTTACCTTTGCTTGAGCGTGGTTTGCTGTTCCCCTCTTTTAGCCAATGTCCGCCGCTTCTTCTTCTTTCGGCTGCTCCCGTCAGGGGTCGCCACAGCAGATCAACTGTTTCCATTTCTTCCTGTCCTCTGCATCTTGCTCTGTCACACCAACCACCTGGATGCCCTCTCTCACCACATCCATAAACCTTATCTTAGGCCTTCCTCTTTTCCTGTTACCTGGCAGCTTCATCCTTAGCATCTTTTTCCCAATAAACTCTGCATCCCTCCTCAGCACATGTCCAAACCAACGTAATCTTGCCTCTCTGGCTTTGTCTCCAAACCTTCCAACCTGGGCTGACCCTCTAATATACTTATTCCTAATCCTGTCCATCCTCGTCACACCCAGTGCAAATCTTACCATCTTCAACTCTGTCACATCAAGCTTTGACACCTGCCTTTTTGTCAATGCCACTGTTTCCAACCCATATAACATAGCTGGTCTCACTACCCTCTTGTAGACCTTCCCTTTCACTCTTACTGGTACTAGTCTGTCACAAATCACTCCTGACACTCTTCTCCACCCACTCCATCCTGCCTGTACTGTCTTCTTCACCTCTCTTCCACACTCACCATTACTCTGAACTGTTGATCCCAAGTATTTAAACTCATCCACCTTCGCCACCTCTACTCCCTGCATCTTCACCATTCCTCTATCCTCCCTCTCATTCACGCATATATATTCTGTCCTAATCCTGCTGACCTTCATTCCTCTTCTCTCTAGAGCATATTTCCACCTCTCTAGAGTCTCCTCCACTTGTTCCCTACTCACTACAGATCACGTCATCTGCAAACATCATAGTCCACGGGGACACCTGTCTGATCTTGTCTGTCAACCTGTTAATCACCATTACAAACAAGAAAGGGCTCAGAGCTGATCCTTGATGTAATCCCACCTCCACCTTAAACGCATCTATCACTCCCACCGTAGCCCTCACCGCTGTCACACTACCCTCGTACATATCCTGTACCATGCTTACATACTTCTGACACGCCCGACTTCCTCATGCAATACCACAACTCCTCTCTAGACACCCTGTCATATGCTTTCTCTAAATCCACAAAGACAATGCAACTTCTTCAGACCTTCTCTGTACTTCTCCATCAACACTCTCAAAGCAAACATCACATCTGTAGTGCTCTTTCCTGGCATGAAACCATACTGCTGATCACTAATCATCACGTCCCTTCTTAACCTAGCTTCCACTACTCTTTCCCATAACTTCATGCTGTGACTGATCAATTTAATCCCTCTGTAGTTACTACAGCTCTGCACATCACCCTTATTCTTAAAAATCGGTACCAAAACACTTTTTCTCCATTCCTCAGGCATCTTCTCACTTTCCAAGATTTCATTAAACAATCTAGTTAAAAACTCCACTGCCATTTCACCTAAACACCTCCATGCTTCCACAGGTATGTCATCTAGACCAACAGCCTCTTCCGTTCATCCTCTTCATAGCTATCCTTAATTCTTCCTTGCTAATCCATTTTACTTCATGATTCACTATCCCCACATCATCCAACCTTCTCTCCTTCTCATTCTCTTCATTCATCAGCCCCTCAAAGTACTCTTTCCATCTGCTCAACACACACTCCTCGCTTGTGAGTACATTTCCCTCATTATCCTTTATCACCCTTACCTGCTGCACATCTTTACTAGCTCGGTCCCTCTGTCTAGTCAAGTCAGTACAGGTCCTTTCCTCCCTCCTTAGTGTCCAACCTTTTACACAACTCGTCATACTCCTTATCCTTCGCCACCTCTCTCTTTGCCATGCATCTCATCTCCTTATACTCTTGTCTACTTTCTTCATCTCTCTGACAATCCCATTTCTTCTTCGCCAACCTCTTTCTCTGTACACTCTCCTGTACTTCTTCATTCCACCACTAGGTCTCCTTGTCCTTCCTCTTTCCAGATGTCACACCAAGCACCTTTCTAGCCATCTCTCTTACTAGCTCTTCTGTAGTTACCCAGCTATTCGGTAACTCTTCGCTCCCACCCAGTGCCTGGGTAACTCTTTCCTGAACATCACCTCACTATTACCATTTTTCAGTTTCCACCATTTGATCCTTGGTGCTGCCCTCACACTCATCCTCCTCTTCTTGATCACTAATATCATCCTACAAACCACCATCCTATACTGCCTAACTACACTTTCCCCTGCCACCACTTTACAATCTCCTTCAGACTGGCCCTTCTACATAAGCTATAATCCACCTGTGTGCGTCTTCCTCCACTCTTGTATGTCACCCTATGCTCCAGTGTCCGCTAACAGGGGTAAATGCCATTGCGGGCGTCAGATTCCGCATAAAGACTCACGACCATTGCGTCTTTTGCTTAGGCCGAGAACATGACCATACCTCTTGCTCAATTTGCCAGTCATTCATCCCAGGAGACAAACCACTTCTAAGACACTCAGAAGCCATCTGGCCGCCCTCAGTCTTTACTTAGAAAACCAAAGGCTAAAGAAATTAGTGCTTAGGATGGATCCAAAGTCTGCCTCCCTGGCATAGCCTCCATGCAAAAAGGCCAAGTTGTGTCAGCCTACTACTACTGCCCTCTGCCATCGGACACCCCGCCAGCTTCCAATTTAGGAGTTGAGGGATGTCTGTTAGTCTTCTACTTTGACTCCCCTCGTGTAAGCCGCTTCAGAAGTAACGGCTGGCACATCCATGGTGGTAGCTCAGATGTCAGTTTCTACAGATGTCGAGGAGGATCCAGGCCTTGCCGGACGTCCCGACTGGGATACCACAACCCAAAGCCCAGCTACAGCAAAGGCCCCCAAGACTAGGCCTTCTCCCATGATTACTGCTTTGAAAAGGAAATGGAAAAGTAAACCTCTATGCCCCTTGGCTGAGGGATTACCTGACTGGCAATCTTTCACTCGAGCCTTTGTGGCCCTTAGGCCTCGGCCTCTTCACCCTCCACCATTCCTGTTCTCAACCCTAGGCCTGCCTCCGCTACTTCAGTCCGTCTTCCCACTTCTCATGCAAGCGAAGAAGAGGAAGAAGTTCATTCCTTATCTGATGAGTCTATTACTTCTTCATCACAGGTTGCCTCTCCGCTGGAATACTCATCCCCGGATGAGAAATCCATTGAAGGGGACTCTTCCCCCAGAGGACATCACCTTTGGGGAGACCATTACCAAAATGAAAGAATATTTCAAATGGGATACTTCCCAGATGACTGAAACTCGAAAGATATTTTGAATTCAAGTAGAATCTCCATCTGTCATCCCACCAGTTATACCTGCTTATCTTGATGCATTTTCTTCAGCATCAAAAAATCCTGATTCACAGCCACCTACCCCTAAGAGACCTATCCGTGTCAAACCCCCCCCCCCCCGGCAGACCCAGCAGTGATTGCTGTATCCCCTGACACGCAGTCAAGATTAATACCCTCTTCATCCCTTTTACCTTCCGACAAGGACAGTAAGAATATGGATAGGATAGGCAAGAAAGTTTATACCTCCTCCACCTTAGCCTTCATCTGTCTAAAACAATTTAGACAAACTGCCCATTTATATCATATATAGCCTTCAGAGCCATCAACTATCAAACTCGTATGGTAAAATATGCCTTGGATTTAGTATCCCAGGCCTCTAATCTCCTGTCCTTGTTTTAGATAGATGTCCTTCTCTCCCATGTTGCAGTATATCCTCCCCACCTATCCCTCTTCTTTCCAATTGGTCTGTCTAGAGGGAACCCTGGAGCACTACCTATACTATGTTCAGACTAACCAGCAAATGGAACTTCACACTTTCTGTGGACATCATTTGGCTCACACTAGCCATCTGTCTGACTGGGCAATTAAGTTCTGAGATGTCTGCATGCAGACATCGCATTTAAGGTCCCTGGTTTATGGCCCTGTGTGTGACATCCCACGCACCTCCAGCAACTAGGCTTAAGCTTTCGCATAGGAGCCGACATTCAGATCGCCTGAGGCGGAAAAATCCCACGCTAAGAATACTGCAACATGGAAGAGAGGGACACCTATGGTTATGGTAAGATTTTACACAACTATTCTTTCCTTCCTTCAAAATGTTTACCCTCCAAACACTCTTCCCCCCTCATCCTCCATCAGGCATTTCTAGCATCCGTAGACATCAAGGATACTTTCCTCCATATCTCCATACACCCCAGGTACAGGAAATTCTTACTCTTTGTGGGATCCTTGCATTTCCAATTCTCGGCTTAGCCTTTTGGACTTCCATTCCACTGAGAGTCTTCACAACATGCCTAGCACTAGTGGTTGCTTTTTGCAGACTCCACAGCATCCAGATCTGCTACTTAGACGACCTTCTTATTCAAGACAAAACACAGGAGGAACTAACCAGAGACCTCCAGTCAACAATGGCCATCTTTCAAAGCCTGGGATTCACTGTAAATTTCAAATAAGCTTCCCTGTCCCATCCCAAGACCATGTCTTCCTGGTGTGCAGTTTCCAATCAAGGATATGATGGAATCTCTTCCACCCACCAAGGCCCAGGAGATTTCTGCCCTTTTCTCAGAAATTCTCCTCCTCGGTCTTTTGTCCACAAGACAGTTTCTAAGAATCTTGGAGTTGATGGCCTGTGCCATCCCTATGCTTCTTCTAGCAAGGCTACATATGAGGAAACTCCAGTGGTTTCTAAAGTGTGGTCTCACCATGCCCACCCTCGAAGATTTCATATACCACTTCTACCCTGCCTCAAGAAGGAACTCCAGTAGTGGATTACACATCTGTCCATAAATGCAGGTCTCCCCATTCACCCACTGCCTCCAACTCAAGTACTGTATACAGAGGCCAGTGGATATCCTCTCAGATGAGCGACCACAGCAATGTAAGAGAAATGAAGGCATTAATTCTTGCCCTTCAGTCTTTTCAATCCCTTCTGAGACCAGGAAGGCTGTGCATCTACACAGACAATATAACTGTCCTGTAGTATATCAACAGACAGGGAAGAACAAGATTCTGCTTCCTTTGCAAACTAGCCTTTCAGGCCTGGGATCTAGTCCATCAAATACAAGTATCCCTTAAGGCGGTTTACATCCCTTCCAATCAGAATACTGTGGCAGACATTCTGAGCAGTTCCAGAACACAGACCCACGAATGGATGCTTCATAGGGATGTGTTCCTGAACATTGTCTACCAGTGGGGTATTCCACAAATAGATTTGTTTGCCTCCCCCTGAACAAACAACTTCCAAAGTTCTGTGCCAGAGAATCTCATCCTCAGGCATGGAAAGTGGACACCCTATCATTCTCCTGGAAGGGGAAATTCCTTTATACTTCCACTCATTCTGAAAGTCCTACTGAAAATTCAACAGGACCAGCCAAGAATCTTGCTGGTGAATCCCTGTTGACCAAGACAGCACTGGTTCCCCTTTCTTCATCTGGCCAAGGGCAGTCACCACAAGTTGCCTCACAGAGTGGACCTACTCACACTAAACAAGGGCTCTGTCATCCACCCACAGTTGGAGACCCTCTAGCTGACCCTATGGGTGATAGAGCGCCAACTCCCTTCCAGAAACCTAATACCAGAAAATCTTACCTGAACAAATAGAAGATATTTTCATTTTGGTGTTTCACCAGAAACCAGGACCTGCTTACAGCGGACCCCCCTATAATTTTGTCTTATCTGTATGAATTGCTCAATGAAGGCTTAGCCTGTTCCTCCATAAAAGCACATCTGTCAGCAGTCTTTACTTGTCTGCTCTGTCACCACCCTTAGTCTCTAGATTCGAGGCCACACAGTTCCTTAAAAGCATTCTTCACATTAGACCTACCAGGAGACCTGTCGCTCCACCCTGGGACCTGAACTTTTTGCTAGAGAAACTGACTCAGGCGTGTTTTGAGCCAGCCTCTTCTAGCTGCATTAAACAATGTAGTTGGAAAACTGTTGTCCTGGTGGCTATTACCATCGCCAGGCGGGTATCAGAATTACAAGCCCTTATGGCTTCTCCTGCTTTCCTTCCACAAGGACAGGGTTTCCCTTCATGCCAACCCCTTTCATGCCTAAGGTAGTTAATGAATTGTCCTTAAACCAGGCTATTATTCTGCCCACCTTTTTTTTCCCTCTCCCCAGAACAATAGTGAGAGGATCCTGCACACCTTTGATGTATACAGGCAACTCAGGTTTTACCTACACAAGACCAAATTCTTTAGAAAATCATGCCAACTGTTTGTGTCTTTTTACCTCAGTGCTCTCGGATTGCCTGTGTCTAAACAGACCATCTCTAACTGGATATACAAATCTATAGCCTTTTGCTATACCCACCATGGTAAAACTCTTCCAGGATCAGTCAAAGCACACTCTACAAGGGCAGTTTCTTCCTTGGGGGCATTCCTTAAAGGGCTGGACACACCATCTCTATCTTGGAAGCAGCTACTTGGACATCTGTCCACATCTTCACTAAATATTATAAGCTGGATTCCATTTCCAAATCCAGTGCTTGGTTCGCCAGGGCCATTCTCCATGTCTTCCTGGAGAGTTCCTCTGCCACTTCCTACTCCCTTTGTGCATGAGCTTTTGTATTCTTCCTCATGTAAGAACACTGCAACATATGAATAGAAGGACATAGATTAGTAAGTACATACCATAAAGGTAGATGTCCTTCTCTTCTCTGTTGCTGTTTTCTGTCCCTCCCTCCTTTCACCACTTCCTGGCATTTGTGAATGCATTGATCCTCTTTCACTTAGACTGCCTCTTTGTCTGGGGCTTCGTTAATGAGGATGGTGTATGCGTACATCTTTTATGGTTGATGTCTGATAGTGGGTTACGTCAGAAGTACGATGCACCCTAAGGTAGTAAAAGACATTGATATACTGCCTGTCTAGTCGTCACCTTGGCAAGCAACTCCCTCATGTAAGAATACTGCAACAGAGAAGAGAGGGGCATCTATTGTTATGGTAAGATGTCCTTCTATTCCCATGTTGCAGTATTCCTAACCTTTGGGTTATCCTCTGCATAGCTGCCGAAATGTCTGGCCAGTATACAAAAGCTTTAGTCACTACAGTAAAAGTGACGTCTGCAGGTACCTTTCCTCAAAACTTCTCTGCCACCAGTCGAACATAAGCTCTTCCTGCTGTCTCTGCCATTGAATCTTCGAAATTAAAGTAATTACCAAGTTGGGTCCGTTTTCTTCTTTTTTTTGGTGCCTGCATGCCTGCTTAGGTTCATGTCATCCCGGAAAGGAAAGTGCAGGCACGGACATCAGGTCCCCCATAAGTACGCCCATGACCTTTGCCTTTTCTGTCTAGGGCCCGACCATAAAACCTGCGTGGTTTGTCAGGCCTTAATTCCTGAGACTCTTCTCAGCCATCTGCACACCCTAAACATCTATTTAGAAAATGAGAGTCTTAAACGTCTGGCTTTGGCAACTGAAGGGCCGTCCGATCAGACCATCCAAAAAAGACGACAAAGTTTCCAGGCCTGAACCTACTGCTGCACCTCCTCCCCCTGAAGTTCCCCCCTGTGGTTGATGCTCACCTGGAGGAACGTATGGAACCTTCTGAGTTAGTTTTGTGAGGCAACAGAACCTAGGACTGAAAGCACGTCCATGGAGGTTTTGCAGACATCAGGCACTAGCGACGGGGAATATTGGCTCGCAAAGGGCATACATCCTGGTCCTTCCACTGCTTTAGAACAGTCTGAACCTAGGCCCTCCTTAGGCCCCTACGCCTTCCAGGCCTACCTCTTCCTTAAAAAGAAAACAAAAAGCAAAACATGTCTCTCCTTCAGAAAACCTGCCTGATTGGCAAGCTTTCTCTCAAAGCTTATTTAATGCCTTCATGGCCCTTAGGCCTTCTATGCCTGCTTCCCCTCCAGTTATCAGTCCTAGGCCTCAAACTGAAGATCTTTATTCACTTCAAGCTGAGGACTCTTCGGATTCCTATTCAGAGGACTCCCTTTCATATGCCTGTGAGATGCCTTTCCTTCTTGGGTATGCCTCCCCTGAGGAGGACTCTGCTGAGGCAGATTCCTCAGGAAAGGACCTCACCTTTGGTGAAACTATCTCTAAAATGAGAGAGTTTCTTAAATGGGATTCCACTGAAATAACCGAGGTTCAAAAGAGGCATTATGAACTCTTACAAATGGGCACCCCTTCACCTATCTCTCCAGTCTTACTAGCCTTTTTGGGTGCTTTCAATGCAGCCTCTCAAAACCCTGATTCCCAACCACCAGCCCCTAGAAGGCCTGACAGATTTTATAAGGTCCCAGAAGGGGCCAAATTTCTGTTTAAATGCCGTGTTGCAGACCCTGGCACTTTGTTTCACCTCTGTCCTTCCCACTGATAAGGACAGTAAGACCATGGAATGCATTGGCAAAAACGTATACACCTCTGCCACTTCGGCTTTTAGAGCGGTCATCTTCCAGACACATATGTCAAAGTATGCCCTGGCCCCTTTGACCCAGGTTTCTAAACTTTTTGCATGCTCACTCTCCAGACTCTCTTCCCACTGTTAATGCCTCAGGCATTTCTGGCCACTGTGGACATCAAAGATGCTTACCTGCATGTCCCCATCAGGCCCAAATAGAGTTAAGTACTTGTGCTTCTCTGTGGGTTGTTCGCATTTTCAGTTCTCTGCCTTGCACTTTGGACTATCTACTGCTCCAAAGGTATTCACCAAGTGTCTTCTTCCAGTGGTAGCCTACTGCAGGGTCCAAGGGATTCAGATTTTTCCATACCTGGAAGACCTCCTGATCCAGGCAGCTTGCTTCACTTCCCTACACATCCATCTCCAAAAAGTCGTCTCTGTCCTACAGTCCCTAGGATTCACCATCAGTTTTCCCAAGTCCAAACTAGAACCCTCCCAGGACCAAGTTTTCCTGGGGTGCAGATTGACAGATGTTGAGGGCATACCTCCCACCCCAAAGGTGGAAATTCTGAAGCAATACCTGCTGTCTTCCACGCCACTGCTGTGACAGCGAAACTATTTCTCAGACTTCTAGGACATATACCCATGTTGCCACTGGCAAGATTCCACATGAGAACGTCAGTGGTACCCGAGGTCCACATGGACCCAACACCCCCACCCCTTGGACCACAACATTCTCTTCCTACCATTCCTAAGGAAGGAGATCCTTTGGTGGTTTCTGTCAACCCAGGACTTCCATTACAACCCATCACCCCAGTCCAGAAGATGTACACAGATGCCTCAGACCTGGGCTGGGGAGCTGCTATGGGCAGCTTGAAGGTGCAAGGCACATGGACAGGCCCCTTCAAGCAGGAGCATATCAACATCAGAGAAATGGGAGCCATCATCCTTGCTCTGATGGCCTTCCGACACATTATGAAGCAAGGCCACCTGAAGTTGTTCACAGACAACACTTCAGTTCTCTGGTATGTGAACAAGTGGAGGAACAAAATCTTACTTGCTAAGCAAGACTTGCACTACAGGCCTGGGAATTGACGAGCCAGCATGGAGTTACCCTGCAGGCAGTGTCTATTTCCTCAGCTCAGAACACTCAGCCAGACGTCATGAGCAGGTCCATGTCACTATCCCAGGAGTGGATGCTGCACAGAGATGTGTTCCTGGGCATAGTCCACAAATGGGGTACTCCACAAATAGGTCCGTTTGCCTCACCTCTGAACAGACAACTTCCACTCTCTTGTGTGAGGGCAGTGGATGCCTTTTCTGTCTCATGGAAGGGGATATTTCTCTATGCATTTCTCCCCTTCCCACTCCTTCAAAATGTCCTGTTGGAAATCCAGCAAGACAAACCAAATATCTTGTTGGTGACTCCCTTTTGGCCAAGACAGTACAGGTGCCCTGTCGTCCTGCATTTAGCCAGGGGCAGTCATCACAAGTTAACTCAGAGTGGACCTTCTCACACAGGATTAAGGGATCCCTAATCCATCCCGACTTGGAATCTCTGAACCTAACCCTGTGGGTGAAAGAGTTTTGAACCAGTTCAGACACCTTTACACTGTGGATGTACTTAATGTCTGGCAGGAGGCCAGGAAACCCAATACAAGGAGATCTTTGTCCAGATGGAAAAGATTCTTGGTCTGGTGTCGTCAAAGACAGCTAGACCCATTCAAGGAGAGGTCCCTTTAGTGCTGTCCTATCTTTGTGAGTTGTTGCAAGCAGCTAAGCCCCACCTAGCTGCTATTTCGGCTTATTTGCCTCTCGACCCTCGTCTTGCCTGCCGACTTGCAGCGAAGCTATTCCCTAAGGGAGTACTGCACCGCAGGCCCCCCCAGGTGGCCATTTTCCCCTCATGGGGCCTGAACTATGTTTTAGAGAAGCTCACTGTTGCTCCCTTTGAACTGGCATCAAAAGTCTGTCTAAAATATTGCACTTGGGAGACTCTGCTTTTGGTGGCCCTGACATCAGTCAAGAGTGTGTCCCTCATGGCCACCCCAACTTTTCTAATGTTCCACAAGTAGAGAGTCACACTAACGACCAACCCATCCTTCATGCCTAAGGTGGTCAAGTGAGCTGTCCTTGAACCAATGATGTTCTTTGTGTTTCACTGTTGCAGGTTGCCCTCAGTCGGCCTGAATTCCAAAGTCTTGGGTCCTGCGTCGGTTGCTGTCGCCTCTTCCCTGACGTCAGGGGTGTAAAAGATGCAGCTGACGCCATTTTATTCAGTCTTTCTTGCCGCGCGGTGCCCAAAGCAGAAGCAAGTTCGCAAGTGCCAGTCAGCCGACTCCTGAGATTTTCGTGTTCAAGTTTCAGATCCGAAGTCTTCATTAAAAGCTAAGTACCCCGTTGGGGAAACTTTTTTATTGCTCCAGTCTGATGTAAGAAAAAGTTAATTGTATTTCTTGTGGGAAGCAAATACCTCATAAGGACTTTCATTCTTACTGTATTCCTTGCCTAGGCCCTGACCACGACGTTGCTAGTTGTTGGTTTTGTGCTAGATTTAACCAATGCACTATTAAGCGTCTGTACGCTTTTGCATTAAGCTATTCTGGGAGAAGATTTAATTATACAATGCCGTTGGATAGCCATCCGACTACCAGAGATCACAAAAAACGCAAAGAAAAAGACAGGCAACTGAGGTCCAAAACCGACGACGAAGCTTCTCCTAAGCAAGTCGCCGGTTCTCAGTGAGGCGCTTTCGCGGCCCCTGATGCCCGCTACTTTAGAGTCGCAGGCCGCTACCGACTCCCACGTGGTGTCGGCCAGGCCGCTGGAAACTCAAGTTATTGGAGCCTCTGAGATTATTCCCTCAGATGGGTCCGGAGCCGCTGAGCAGGCATCGGCTTCTGAGGGTGTATTCAGACCTAAACAATTATATATTAAACCAACTTCAAAGACTAAAACACCTTTAAAGGCAAAGAAACAAGTTCACCAGCCACAAGGACAGGCCTCCATGACCAAAAAACAGATGCTCAAAATGGCCGAAGACTTAATTACCTTGATCAAGGGGGTTCCCATCCCCCTCCTAATAAGAGGCCTAGGCAAGAGACTGACTATGAATCTTCAGATCAGGTTTCCATTTCTTCTGATTCCCCTTCTGATCAGGAATATTCTCTTCCCCCTATGAGGATTCTGATGCTGAAGAATCAATTCCTTCAGCTTCTCCTCCTGAGGACTACTCTTTTGGGGAAACCTTGCATACCACGAGGGAGCACTTTCACTGGAAGAGCCAAGATTTTTCAGAATCTAAGAAAAGGCTCAGAGACTTCCTTTTACTACCTCAACACAGGCCTCTAGCTATTCCACCTGTGTTGGACATTGTAGATGACGTGTTCTCAGAGACTAGTCTGACCCCTGACTCTTTACTTCCAGCTCCTGTTAAGCCGGACAGATACTACAGGGTCCCTGACTCTCTCAAATTCCTTTTCAAAAACCCTACTGCAGACCCAGAAACTATTTCTCAGGGTCCAAAAGGAGTCAAGGCTTCTACTGCAAAAAACCCTACCCCCTCTGACAGGGATTTTAGGGCACTGGATAGATGGGGAAAAAAGATTTACACATCTGCTACTTTGGCTATAAGGGCCTTAAATTGCCAGTTTCATATGCTCAGATATCAGCAATGTATCATGACACTGCTTAAACAGAAAATGAAGGCAAATTTTGAATGTGCAGAAAACAAAGAAACGCAGGATTTATTGCATGCAGCTAAACAAGTTGGAAAGCATACTTTGCAATGTGTGTTTGATTCTCTGGAGGCCTCCTGCAGGGCCGCTGTTACGGGTTCTGTCATTAGGAGGCATGCTTGAGTAAAGGAACAAACTCTGCTTGACCATGTTAAAATTATTAGATGCTCCTTTACAACATGATACCTTGTTTGGTGTTAAGGCAGAAGAGGTGTTAAAGAAAATGGAGGACAAAGCTAAATCTATGCAAACGGTCAAGGATTTCTTACAGGTACAACCACCTACATTTAGCAGGCACTGGCCTACAAAGAATTGGTCCTTTCCAGTCTCAGACAGACCTCAAAGGGGCAGATCCAAATATCTTAGGGGCAGATCACAGTCGCAAGGCTCCTACAGGTCTAAGCAGTGGAGTGCTTCTACCTCCAAAGGTGGAGAAGACAAAGCACAATCATACAGGAAACAGTCCCAATGACTTCCCCCTGCCTGCACCAAGCACTTATCTTCTTACAGCACCCTTATGGGGAAAACTAGCACTTTTTTCTCAAAATTGGCACATTATAACCCAGGACAAATGTGTTCTATACATAGTGTCACAAGGCTACAAGTTTCATTTCCATACCCTGCCAAGGGCAAATGGTTGGCCAGACCTGCCAAAAAATCAATGGGCAGAGGCTCAAAAATAAGTCGCAGCTCTCATGGACATGAGGGCTATTCAACAAGTACCACAGCAAGAGCAGGGACAAGGATTTTACTCAAGACTGTTCTTGGTACCCAGAAAGGACAAAGCATGGAGACCAATACTGGACCTATCAATTCTAAACACTTTCCTGGATATACCAAAATTCAAGATGTTGACCTTACAGCAGCTTCTACCCATGCTGGGCAGCAAGGCTTGGCTCGTGACTTTAGACCTAAAAGAGGCATACCAGCATGTCCCAATCAGACAATCATGCAGAAGATACCTCAGATTCAAGGCTGGCTCAAAGCATTACCAATTCTCTGCACTGCCCTTTGGCTTATCTACTGCACCCAGAGTCTTCACAAAGTGCCTGGCACCAGTAATTGCTTACTGCAGACAAAGAGGAATACAAATATATCCTTACTTGGACGACTGCCTCATTCAAGCAGAGAACAAGGACATTCTACTACAGCATCTGACGTTTGTGATAAGACTTTTAACATGCCTAGGGTACACAGTCAACAAAAAGAAGTCAAAACTAGTACCCTCTCAAGAGATAATATTCCTGGGTGCAAGCTTAAATACAACTGCCCAGATGGCTTATCTCACTCCAGACAAACAAAGGCAACTGACTACCTATTTCAAGGAAATGGCAACAAAGGCCCGGTTATCCGCAAGAAAAATTCTGCAGGCTTTGGGCTTCATGGCATCCTGCATCTTACTAATTCCATATGCAAGACTGCATATGAGGAAAATTCAATGGTACCTAAAAAGTGCCTGGACACAACATTGCCACAGTCTGGAAACAATGATTAATCTAATTCCCTGCCTGCAACAGGAGTTTCGATGGTGGACAAAGGCTTGTCACCAAAACAAGGGACAGCCATTCTTACTACCCCCAGTCAGGCAGAGGCTAACGACGGATGCTTCAGATTATGCCGTGGGGGGGGGGGGCACATGGCAGGAAGAGGCATTCAGGGCACCTGGTCCACAAACCAAAAGCATCTACATATCAATCAAATAGATGCTAGCTGTTCAAAATGCCCTGACAGCCTTCAAGGACCTACTTCATCCAGGACAACTACTGATAAAGAAAGACAACACCACGGTCATGTGGTACATAAACAAGCAGGGGGCACTCATTGTTATCCCCTGTACAGGCAAGCCATGGCTTTATGGGACGCAGCATTGACTTACCAAGTTCATCTGCAGGCACAATTCCTGCCAGGAAAGGAAAGTACTCTGGCAGTCAAACTAAGCAGAAACCTCATGGATCCCCACGAGTGGCACCTGGATCCACAAGTCTTCAGCATGATAACAAAGAAATGGGGACGCCCGGACATAGATCTATTTGCCTCCCCTCAAAACAATCAACTAAAAAGATTCTGCACAAGGACTTATCACATCACATACAAGCTTGGAAAGTGGACGCCTTATCTTTCAACTGGACAAACCTATCAGTATATGCCTTTCCTCCACTGCCTGTCCTCCCCAAGGTACTCCTAAAGGTCAGGCAGGAGAAACCAAAAATGATTCTGATTGCCCCAGACTGGCCACGCCAGTACTGGTATCCGATCTTAAGGAACTTGTCCCAATGCTCAGCCTGGACCTTACCTCAAATACCTCATCTACTGTCCCAGCAAAACAATCAGATTCTGCACAGCCAACTCAGGACCCTAAACCTGGCAGCATGGCGGATAATGTAGCCATACAAACCACACCTCTCAGTAAAGCTGTGATGGATGTCATTTTAGAAGCCAAAAGGCCTAGTACTAAAAAATTCTATGCCGGGAAATGGAAGAGATTTTGCGCTTGGAACCAAGCTCAAGGAACTGATGCAGCTGTCCCAAATATTCCTCAGATTTTGCAATACTCAACTGAGTTGCTGGACAAAGGCCTATCTTTTTCATCAATTAAAATCCATGCCTCTGCCATTTCGGCTCATTACAATACAGAGCCACCACTCTTTTCTCATCCTTTATTAAGGCAGTACCTCAGAGGAGCCAAAAACTTAAGGCCTCCAAGGAGAAAGCCAATACCTGCATGGGACCTCAATTATGTCTTGGAAAAACTCACCTTACCTCCTTTTGAGCCATCTGCTACTGCGGATATAAAGTTCTTATCTTGGAAAATAGCTCTGCTCCTAGCAATAACTTCTGCAAGACGAGTTTCAGAGCTACAGGCTCTCATGGCTGTGGAACCCTTTATAATTTTTTATCCAGTCAGGCTCTCTCTGAGAACAAACCCTACATTTATGCCTAAGGTGGTATCCAGTGTAGCCCTTAACCAAACAATTCATTTGCCAACTTTTTATCCAAATCCACAGAACAAAGGGGAGAAAATTCTGCATTCTTTGGACATACACAGACAACTTAGATTCTACTTGGACAAAACTAACGTTTTCAGAAAGACAGAACAATTACTAGTGGCATATGCCACAGCATCACAAGGAAAGGCAATCTCCAAGCAGACTATTTCAAAGTGGATAGGTCACTGCATTCGATGTTAGTGTTTCACTGTTGCAGTCATTACACTTGGGTTATCCTGCTGGCAGGCAACCCGTAGTCGGCCCAACTTCCAAAGTCTTGGTCCGGCGTCTGTTGCTGTCGCATCTTCCCTGACGTCAATGTGCCAGAGGTATAAAAGTTGCAACCGATGCCATTTTCTTAAGTCTTTCTTGCCGCGCGGTGCCCTAAGCAAAAGCAGTTCGCAAGTGCCGGTCGGCCGACTCCTGAGATTTTCAAAATTGAATTTCAGAACTGAAGACTTCAATAAAGCTAAGTACCCCGTTGGGGAAACTTTTTCTTGCTCCAGACCGATGTCAGTAAAAGTTAATAATTGTATTTCTTGTGGGAAGCAAATACCTCATAAGGACTTTCACTCTTACTGCATTCCTTGCCTAGGCCCTGACCACGACGTTACTAGTTGTCAATTTTGTGCTAGATTCAATAAACGCACTATTAAACGTCGGTTTGATTTTGCCTTACATTATTTTGGATGACGATTTAATTATATAATGCCGTCGGAACAACCGACGACCAGAATGTATAAAAAACGCAAAGACAAAGAAAAAGACAGGCATCTGAGGTCCAAAACCAATGACAAAGCCTCTTCTAGGCCATTCGCCGGTTCTCAGTGAGGCGCTTTCGCAGCCCCTGACACCCGCTACCTCAGACCCACAGGCTGTAACCGACAGCCACGTGGAGACACCAAGGCCTGTGGAAACTCAAGGTATTGGGCCTACGGAAACTGTACCATCAGATGGATCCGGAGCCGCTGAGCAGGCACCAGCTTCTGAGGGTGTTTTCAGACCTTCACAGCTTACAATTAAGGCTACTACAGCAGCAAAGGCAAAGTCCAAAACACCATTAAAGACAAGGAAACAAGTGCAGCATTCTCCAGAACAGTCATCCATGCCAAAGAAACAGATGCTTAAAATGGCCGAAGACCTTATTACTTTAATTAGGGGCTCCCATCCCCCTCCTGACAAAAGGCCTAGGCAAGACACTGATTATGATTCCTCTGATCAGGTTTCCATTTCCTCCGATGATTCTTCTGACCAGGGCTATTCTCTCCCTCCCTATGAGGACTCTGATACTGAAGAGTCCATTCCTTCAGTCTCACCGCCTGAGGATTATTCTTTTGGGGAAACCCTGCACACCATGAGGGAGCATTTCCATTGGGAGAGCCAGGATTACTCAGAATCCAAGAAAAGGCTCAGAGATTTCCTTTTATTGCCTCAGCACAGGCCCCTGGCTATCCCCCCTGTGCTTGATATTGTAGATGATGTTTTTTCTGAATCCAGATTCTTTACCACCTGCACCAGTAAAGCCAGACAGGTACTACAGGGTCCCTGACTCTCATAAATTTCTTTACAAAAACCCCGCTGCAGACCCAGAAACAAAGGCAACTGACTCATTACTTTCAAATGATGGCAACAAAGACCCAGCTCCCTGCAAGAAAAATTCTGCAGGCTCTGGGTTTCATGGCATCCTGCATCTTACTAATTCCATATGCAAGACTGCATATGAGGAAACTACAATGGTATCTAAAAAGTGTTTGGACTCAGCATTGTCACAGCCTAGAGACAATCATAACCTTGATTCCCTGCCTACAACAGGAGTTTCGATGGTGGTCCCAGGCCTGTCACCACAACAAGGGACAGCCTTTCACCTTACCTACAGCCATGCAGACAATAACAACAGATGCATCGGATTATGCCTGAGGAGCACATATGGCAGGAAAATGTATTCAGGGCACGTGGCGCAAGGAACAAATGCATCTTCACATCAATCAAAAAGAGATGCTAGCTGTACAGAATGCCCTGACAGCCTTCAAGGACCTAATACATCCAGGACAACTATTAATAAAGACTGACAATACCACAGTTATGTGGTACATAAACAAGCAAGGGGGCACACATTCCTAATCCCTATGCAGACAAGCCATGACTTTGTGGAACACAGCACTGACCTACCAGGTACATCTGCAAGCACAATTCCTGCAAGGAACAAAAAAAAATACACTGGCAGACTAAGCAGAAATCTCATGAATCCTCACGAATGGAAGCTAAATCCACAAGTGTTCAACATGATAACAAGGGAATGGGGACGCCCAGACATAGATCTTTTTGCCTCCCCTCACAATTGCCAAATACAGAAATTTTGCACAAGGACTTGTCACTCTCAAGCATGGAAAGTGGATGCTCTATCATTCAGCTGGAAAAATCTGACAGTCTATGCCTTCCCTCAATTGCCTCTTCTCACCAAGGTGCTTCTAAAAGTCAGACGAGGGGCCAAAAATGATCCTGATTGCATCAGACTGGCCACGCCAGCACTGGTACCCAATCCTAAAGACTTTGTCCCAAGGCCCACCTTGGCCTCTACCTCAAATCCCTCATCTTCTGACACAGCAAAACAATCAGATTCTGCACAGTCAACTCAGAACCTTAAACCTGGCAGCATGGCAGATAATGTAGCCACTCAGACTGCACCTCTCTCTAATGCTGTTATGGATGTAATTTTGTAAGCCAGGAGGCCCAGCACTAGGAAATCTTGTGCAGAAAAATGGAAGAGATTCTGTGCTTGGAACCAGGCACAAGGGCTCGACCCACTGGTCCCTAATATACCTCAGATTTTGCAATACCTGACTGAGATGTTGGACAAAGGCCTATCTTTTTCATCTATTAAAATCCATGCCTCTGCCATTTCAGCTCTTTACACTACGGATCCTCCTATTTTTTCACATCCTCTACTACGACAGTACCTCAGAGGGGCAAAGGATATAAGACCTCCTAGAAGAGCACCAGTACCTACTTGGGACCTCAATTTTGTTTTAGAAAAACTAACACTGCCTCCATTTGAACCAGCCAGCACAGCTGATCTAAAATACTTGTCATGGAAAACTGCTCTGCTCCTAGCAATAACTTCATCAAGAAGAGTCTCAGAGTTACAGGCATTTATGGCTGTGGAACCTTTCCTCATCTTTCATCAGGACAGGGTTTCTCTCGGGACAAACAGAACATTCATGCCAAAAGTGGTTTCCAATGTGGCCTTAAATCAAACCATTCATTTGCCTACTTTCTACCCAAATCCCCAGAATAAAGGGGAATGAAGCACGCTTTGGATATACACAGGCAGCTACGATTTTACTTGGACAAAACAAAAGCTTTCAGAAAAACTGAGGAACTTTTTGTAGCATATGCTGCAGGATCACAAGGAAAGCCTATTACAAAGCAGACAATCTCCAAATGGATAGGACACTGCATCCGCTTCTGTTATGCACAACATGGCAAATATGTGCCTAAGGGCGTTAGGCCTCATTCTACCAGAGCAGCAGCCACTTCAGCAGCTTTCTTCAGTGGGGTACCAACCAAAGACATTTTAGAAGCTGCAACCTGGAGCTCAGTGCACACTTTTACCAAGCACTACCACCTACCTCTCTACTCCAAATCCAGAGCAGGCTTTGCCACTGCAGTTCTGCAGGGCTTGTTAGCCTCGCCAAATCCAATCTAGACCCAGCCACCCAACCTCAGCTTTGGGATTCTACCCAAGTGTAATGACTGCAACAGTGAAACACGATGAACATAGTACAGTTGTGTACCTACCATAAATGTAGATATTCAAGTGTATTCACTGTTGCAGTCCAGGTTACCCACCCACCATCCCCCTCTTTGCTGGGACTATTCTGTACTTCTCAACTCTATACAACCTATGTGGTGTATTTGCTTGTAGATGATGGAAATGTTTATAGTATTATATGCATGGTTGTTTGGCATATTTTTATCGCCTCCTATCTGGGGGCACCTGACATCTGGGGCAAGAAAAACTGAAGAAAATGGCGTTGGTTGCAACTTTTATACACCTGGCGCACTGACGTCAGGGAAGAGGCAACAGCGAGCAATGCCGGACCAAGACTTTGGAACTTGGGCCGACTACTGGTCACCTGCCAGCAGGATAACCCAAGTGTAATGACTGCAACAGTGAATACACTCGAACATCTACATTTATGGTAGGTACACAACTGTACTTTTTACTGTATAGGAATTAATGATCATTCCTTTTTTACCTTTGCTCTGCAGTATGTTCAAAACAAACACTTTTGAAATGGCGATACTTCTCTCTATTGTACCCAATCTTGTCTGTCTCAGAAGCTAAGCAGGGTAGGGTATGGTTTGTACCTGGATGGAAGACCATATGGAGATGCTCATTCATGTGAGTTCCCCTTAGATGCCCCCACGCTACCGCAATTCTCTAGACCCTATAAACTTGTAGAGTAAAATTTCCATACTTCCCAAGCTCATATCTTTGAAGGCTCTCAAAATGCCTTCCAGACAGCTGATTTGGTTTTCACCTTCAGGAGACATGAATGCAAGCGGATGTGAATTCCCACTGATTACCCAGATCTCCCTTAATCCGTTATTGGTAAAGACTCGTTAACTAATTTTTCTAATTCGCTCTTCTTTTCCTTTTTGAATACTTTGAAGAGTCAGATTCCCTAGATAACAGAAGGCACCTTTTAACCAACCGACCCTGGCATACTGTGTTATCAAATGTGCTGGCAACGTGCTGTGATTCCTGTGCAACTTTTTAAGACATCTTTAATACACCCCAATGACTCCTCCCAGTGTGGGGCATCAGGGAAAGATGCACCCACCTGTAAATAGCTAACACAGGGACATATCCTACACCGGAATAAAAATCCCCCTCTCCCCTTGCTGTATTTTCCAGAAAGACAGTTGCATTATACTAATAGAATAGGTGGTCTGCAGACTTAGGGTTCTAGATACTCACCTTTTGGTAACCCATCAGTATCCTCACACTTTGCCTGGGCTGAACATACACCCAGACTGACGAAGATCATGTTTCCTTCTGTCTGCATTCTTGACCTAACTTCACTCACAATGCCTGCGGTGCAAAAAAGAAAAGTAGAGAGACTGGTATACTGTAACCATTTCTACATTTAACTATCCTAAATCAGTATGTAAGGAGTACAAGTTCCTGGTGGTTTATGGTTCAGTCCATTCTGTTTTTTCTGTGTTAGGTGTAAAGAGTGTACTCCATCCGCCTCCAGGATGCACAATACCATCCAAATGTAGATAGGTGTTCTGGAGTCATCTTACTCTCTCCACAGTCTCCAAGGTGTTTTCCTAATGCTGGGTGGTCGGGACAGCGTAGAAATGCAATCAAGTACTACTATTCATGTTCAGCCCTTCTTGATATACCAGAGGTAGAATCTTCTGTTTTTGTATGTCACTTTAAACAAAAAAGCAGTCGGGACAGCGTAGAAATGCAATCAAGTACTACTATTCATGTTCAGCCCTTCTTGATATACCAGAGGTAGAATCTTCTGATGTCCTTCATGGATGCATCTGCAGTCATAACAACTGGGTTGTCCTGTCGTCAGGCAGCCCTTCAGTCGGCCGGATTCCAAAGTCCGGGTCCGGCTTCGGCTGATGTCGCACTTCACCCGACGTCATCTCTGTTGGTCTTCGGGTATAAAAGCATCAGCCGACGCCATTTTCTTCAGTCTTTCTTGCCGCTGGCCAAGCAGAAGCTGTTCGCAAGTGCCGGTCGGTCGGATCCAGAGATTACTTCTACCTTCGAAGACTTCTAAAGCTAAGTACCCCGTTGGGGACTCTTTCTTGCCTCAGCCGATGTCAGAAAAAGTTAATAATTGTTTAACCTGTGGGAAACAAATACCTCATAAAGATTTCCACTCTTACTGCCTGCCTTGCTTAGGCCCAGCCCACGACGTAGCAGCCTGTTCGTCCTGTGCTTCTTTCAACCGACGAACGCTTAGACGTCGGTCGGAGTTTGCAGAACAGTTTTTCGGTTCTGATTTTGCGTACATTATGCCGTCTGATCCTCCGACTACGCATTCTGCCAAAAAACACAAAGAAAAAGACCGACACTCGCGGTCCGCGGTTTCGGCCGAAACCATGGTTAAGCAAACCGCGAGTGTCTCGGTTTCGGCCGAAACCGAGAAAACTGATCAAAATATAGCTGAATCTATCTCTACCACTGAGGTCCCTGCTAACACGCTTGAATTCTAGTTACAATCCTTCGAACTCAGAAACATTGCCTTTTTTGCTTGACCCTTTCAGAGGACTTTTCCTTGAGCTAACCTCTTTCTCTCTCCTCCTTTACCTGTTACAGTTTCCTTAGATACTCCCTTACTGTGGTGGGAGTGTACATATTGAGTTAGAAGAAATTAGTACAGTTGTTCTAACCTTGTCAGACTTTAGAAAAAGCCTGTTATAGGCCATTTTCCCTTCTTCCATGGTTCTGAACATTCCCCATAAAGCCAGCAAGTTCAGGACCTCTACTGTCTCTTTGCTTATTCTGACCTTTTATTGTATGGTTCTTCTCTCTCTCTTACTGGCCTTATCTGACACATTTAGCAGGAATTCTGGAGCTCAGTGTGGGTCTCCTATCTCACTTAGTGGAGATCCAAGTACCTTTTTCTCCATGCATTCTAACCATTCGCATGATTCTCGAATTTCTATGATAGTACTATGATCCAGCCTTTGCTTCACTTGGTCATGGAATTATTTGCTCCTCATAAGCTTTTCTACTAGGAAAGCATATAGAAACAAAATGGAAAACATTACCCACATGGGCCTTTATTCAGAGCACTGGCCTTCTTATCACAACTGCTTTAACCATCCTTTTCTTCATACCAGTCTTCAAAGGTAAGAGCTGGGTTTTTCTCTACTAAACTTCAGCTCGTAAGTATAGTTAGCCTTTGGAAAGGAATCTTGCTGCTTAGACTTCCCATCTTGAATTTCTAATTTAATTTGAACTTTGCCCTTTTTCTTTAGGGTCTGTACAGAAACCCTTTATCTGGTGAGCTATTGTCATGGTTTCTAATGATGGCTGTCTGATGTTACACCTACTTGATGTTCGTGTGTGTGTGTAGATTTTATATATATATATATATATATATATATATATATATATATATATATATATATATATATATATGTATATGTATATATAAAAAATGTAAAACTTGCTTATACTTCGTGAAATAATAGAGAAGGTCTGACCAGTTTAATTCCTTTCTAACCACTTAGGTTGAGTAATCACCAAAATTACTCTGCCCAAATAGATTGTAGATCATATTTTTTAAATGTTTGATTCACAAAATGGTGTGATATTCCATCATCCCTTTCACGGCCATTCTTTCAGTTTGATGGCTACTGCAAAGATTTTTCTCCCAGATGATCTGTCCATGTCATCGGTGTCACAGCCACTTGGTCAAACATTTTTATCTTTGTGACTCATTACAAGTTGGACGTTGTTTCCAAAAGGAAAGATTCCTCTTGTTTGACACTGCTCTGGCATGTCTTTTCTTAGGACCACCCAAGAGTTAAGTTGTTGGAGATTCTGACCCATCAGTGAGGAAGGATGAAAAGGACGACGACAGATACAAAAGTGATGTACTTGCCTTAACGTTAGATCTGTGTTGCCCATTTTCATTCTTTTTCACCTTCCTTCCCAGCCATCCCCGACCTTGTCATTCCTACAATAATGCAAAATGATAAAGGAATCTTCATTAATATTTCTTTTGTCTGTCCTGTCTTTATTAATCAGTACGTAGAAAACAGCAAACTCGATCTGAGGAGTAAGGGGAACTGTAATACATTATGGGAGGAGGGAGAAGCTCAAGATTAGGATCCAAAGTCTTGAAAAAGCGGCCGAGCCAGATCCAAGGATGGGATCCGAGACCTCTTCGTGAGGAAGAATGAAAATGGACATCACGGATCAAACATTATGGTAAGTACATAATTTTTCTTTTAGTTCGTAGAGTTCCGCAGAGTTGGTCGTGCATCCATGTTTTGTAGAATGTTAACTTGGTTTACTTGCACGTAAATGAAAGGATGCTTAACTGGTGGGTTAAATGTGCCTTTAACCTGTGCACCTTAAAGTGTTGAATGGTATAATATATGTAATTTGCAGGCAAGATTATCTTCAGTACTCAGTCTGCCTCAATTTTGTATTTTAGGTCTCATTGTTGGCAGAACAGTTCCAAGAAATGCTTCAGAGGGACTCTGCTTTCAGTATCTTTAAAGGGTTGCTGCAGTTGCCAGAAAAGGAGGATGAAAAGCCAAAGGAAAAGAAGACTGAAGATGGCATAACAGAGACTGATGAGACCAAAGCTGAAGCCCAGGAATCTATGAATGTTGATGAGGAAGTGGACAGTGCTGAGACAGCTATGGTAAGTAACCAAGAAGCAATTTTATTTTTATTTTATTTATTTTATTTTACATTTGTTGAACTGGTTAGTCTGGCTGGGCAGGTGCCCTTTTTCAGCAGAGACCCGAGGAGAAAACCTCCAGGTACAAAGATTACAATTAGTTACAAAAGAGATACAGATATAAACAAAAACACACAATGAGAATATTATTGTCTTAAACATTCTTAAAAAGGTGCAATTAATAATCTTAAAATCACATATAATTTGATATAGTTGTGTGGTAACAAACAGAAGAGGAAAGGAAGGACTAGTAAGTAGGCAAGGCCTACTTATAGTGTGGAGTCTAGTCAGGGAGTAGTGGAAAAGGGCATTGTAAGGGGATGAAAGATATAGGAGGTTGTTGTCTGATACAGTAAATAGTGATTAAAAAAGCGGAGCATTGTTACTGAAATAGAAGTAGAAACATACAAACATGAGAGTCAGTGATGCAGGAAATTGAGACAGTGGTTTGGAGGGAGAAGAAAGACTGGGGAGGAACTGCCTCAAGTAGTTTCTTTGCAGGGGCAGGCCCATGAGTTGAGTAGGGCTAGATTGAAATTGGGTGAATTTTGGTGAGATCTGATATAGAGAGCATTCCTCTCGACCATACTGAATCTCACGGTTTTCCCAGTTTTTGAGGTCCAAATAATGGGGTGCCATGATTCCCGAGTGGCACCCCTTAATTTCCCGGCTTTTAATTTTATTTTCAGCTTTTTTTTTTTTTTTTTTTTACTGACGTCATCACGTGGAGGCGAGCACAGTGACATCAGCTTCATCCAGCCTGTCGGATTTCAGCTAAGGGCTGCAAGGGGCGGGACAGACGATAATTAGCCTGACAGTTGAAACGAGCCTCAACTACATGTCTTGGCTGAACTTATGAACGAGTGAGAACTAAAGCAACTTATGCCTGAATTACACATCCTTCATCTTCTTAACGAGCCCACATTTGCATGCATCTTCCAGGTAAAGAAGACTGAGGAGTTGCATAGAACAATTTTCCATAGATGTAAGATGCCGGAACACGCACGCAATTTCAATTGCTATTTATTTAGCAATGTGAGGCCCGTTGCTGGCTGCTATTGAATTTATTTAGGAGGTCTATTGCTGTGTGTTTGGTGGACGGCCATGGTGGTGCAGTGGTTAGCATTGCTGCCTCACAACAAGAGGTTCTCCGGTTCGATCCTCGGCTGGGGTGCCTTCTGTGCGGAGTCTGCAAATCATCCCTGTGGTCGCGTGGGTTTCCTCTGGGTGCTCTGGTTTCCTCCCACATCCCAAAGACGTGCTGCAGGTGGATTGGACACTCTAAATTGGCCCTAGGTGTGAGTGTGTGCATGTGTGTGCCTTCTGTGGAAGGTTGGGCGCAGGGCTGACAACTCGACAATGTAAAACTCCACTGCCAATCATGAGCGGACAAGGTGATCCACTGTGGCGGCCCCTAACCGGGAAAAGCCGAAAGAAGAAGATTGCTGTGTGTGTTTGCTGCATTTATTTAGGAGGGCTGTTGCTGAATGTATTATTTAGCAGGTCAGTTGCCGAAGCCGAATGTATTATTTAGCTGCCGGAACATGCACACAATTTGAATTGCTATTTATTTAGCAGTGTGAGGTCTGTTGCTGGCTGCATTATTTAGGAGGGAGAGGTGTGTGGGTGTGTGTGTAAAATGCCCCAGATAGGTATACCTGGTGGTTAGGAGTACTCCGGCTCAAACCCTGTACCTTAGCAAGAGCCTGAGTTCCCTACTCATACCACCACTTCTGATTGAATGAGTTATAGCTCTCAACTGTACCAATTTTCATATAATGTCTGGAATGTGTTGGTCTCTTCCTCTTAAAATATGGATGATGCAGCTGTAGTGTTGTTGTCTCACAGTAAGATGTTCTCTGGTTTGATTCTTGGCTGAAGTGCTTTCTGTGTGGAGTCAGTATGTCCTTCCCTGTCTTTGTGTGGGTTTCCTCTGGGTGCTCTGGTTTCCTCCCACAAGGCCTCTGCTGAAAATTAGCTTTGTTTGTTCCAAATCAGACTCTCCCAGTAAACAAATGTTAAAAGCTAAAAACTTTAATTTATTCTGGCAAATCAGTGAAAAGAACTGAATTCACTAAATAATGATAGCCATTTAAGTTCGTCTTCCTATCTTTTAGGAAACGCATGGTGACACATTTTATTTAGCAACTTTCTAAGATTAAAGCACTAAAAAGATGTACAAACTAAACTGAAATATAAATAAACCGGGAGACTCGGCACAAAGTAGTCGGAAAAGTTATTTAATTTTTTATTAAATAACTTTTCTGACTGCTTTGTGCCACGTCTCCCGGTTTATGTAACTGTCTAAGATTATACAATCAACGTTGAAAATGTGTCCCCAGTTTTGGACCTTTGTCCCCCCCCCCAGTAAATTTTGACTTTTTCCTTATTTCTTGTGCTGTACAGTTCTTCATGGAAAGAGTTTAATGCTGCTTATGCAAAGTCTACTTGCATTATTAGTAGCACAACAGGTAGTATACTTGCTTTTGCTGCAGAGGGCTGTGGGTTCTACTCCCACAGTCTGTAGATGGATTGCTGATACTGTACTGTGCTATACTTTTAAAGGGAGTGGACACTGCAGTCCTGATAATGTCCTCCTTTGGCTGAGATACGTATTAACCTGTTTTGTTTGCCATCCATTCCCTTTCGAAGTATTACTAGCGTATCTTTTTTTTTTTTTTTTTTTTAATGTAACATAGGCAATTTAATCTTCAAGGGCAACAGGCACTTTACTTGTAGACGAAGCAATGAAATATGAAGTTGTTTGCTAGCAGCAGCCTAGTTACAGGTCTCTCTAACATTGAATTTACATGACTTTTACTACTGCAGAAATTGTGCATATTTACTGATACTGGTGTATTGTAGAAGTCTGAGTAGACTTTTATGATGGAAATGTTCTGAATTGGGCAGTTTTGTCATTATTGGTGTATGCATTTTTTCATTGCTTACTGGAATAAATGTCCAAACAATAAATGTAAAATGGACTAACAAGTGTGATGTATTATACAAGGACTATAATTTAATAAAATCAGGAGGGTGTATCAAAGAACACATGATGTTCTTCGTGTTTCACTGTTGCAGTCATTACATTTGGGTTATCTGCTTGCAGGTAGCCCTCAGTCGACTTGATTATCAAAGTCTTGGTTCCTGTGCTGGTTGCTGTCTTATCTTCCGTGACGTGAGGTAGTCAGGGGAATAAAGCATGCAGCCGACACCATTACATCAGTCTTTCTTGCCGTGTGGTACCCAAAACAGAAGCAGATCACAAGTGCCGGTTGGCCGACTCCGGAAATTTTCGTTTTCGAGTTTCAGATCCGAAGTCTTCAACAAAGCTAAGTACCCATTGGGGATCCTTTTTCTTGCTCTACACCAATGTCAGTAAAAGTTAACAATTCTATTACTTCTGGAAAGCAAGTACCTCGTAAAGATTTTCATTCGTACTGCATTTCTTGCTTAGGCCCAGACCACGACGTCCCTCGCTGTAGGTTTTGTGCCTTATTCAATCCTCAAACTATTTGTTTTCTGTTCATTTTCGCATCTAACTATTTTGGTACTCTGTTCAATTATCCAGAAATGGCTTTGGTAAGCCAACCGACTACCGACATTCCGAAAAAATGCAAAGATAAAGACAGAGACAGACGGCATAGGTCCAAAGCTGCCGATGATGCTTCCGTTAAGCTAGTTGCCAGTTCGCCGGTACTCAGTGAGGTGCTTTTGCAGCCCCTGATACCCACTACTTCAGATTCACAGGCCTCTACTGAGACCCATTCGGAGTTTGGTATGCCGCGAGATGCTTCTTCGACTATAAAACCTGCAGATGTCGCTACCTTGGATGGGTCCGGAGCTGCTGTGCTGTGAGGGTGTATTCATAACTACTGACTTGCTACTAAAGCAACGCCATCTTCTTCTTCAAGGCCTAAAACTCGATCCACACCTAGAAAACCGATGCCCAGACGGCATGGTCAGGCCCCTATGCCTAAAAAACAAGAAAGAATGGCTGAAGACCGTATTACTCTTATCAGGGGAAGCTACCCTTCTCCTTCTAAGAGACCTAGAACTGATTTCCCTTCTGATTCTTCTGATCAGGATTCTGAAATTTCTGATCTGATATTGTTAATCGTTGTTCATTCGTTACGCATCGGTATCGGTTCCGAGCTCGGAACCGAGCCGGCCATTTTCCAAGCTCGCATCAGCTTCAAACTCTCGAGCTAAACTCTTACCCACAATCTCCCTCTCCCTGTTACCTCAGATTTCATTTGCCGCATTGCCATCCGGTCATGTCAAGCTATTTCTCTTGAGCTAAGTACAGTCAATTGTTTAATTGCTTTGCAAATTACTTTTCTGTCAGAAAAGTTCATATTGTATTGTCTCTTACCCTATCGCATCTAGCGTTCATAATTTCCTCAGGATTTTCTGTTTTTTCCTGACTACCTTTACTGCAAGGTATTGTCTCTTTACCATCGTTGGTAATCTTGTTCCCTTTTCTCTCTCATACCTTCTGGTACTCTCTTGTACCATTGTTGGTACTTTTCTACTATTTAATTTGCTGTCATGGCAGATAAAAAGGTAGTTTGGGGGTTTAAGCGGTGTTCTGATTGTGGACACAAACTGCCTACTTCTGATGCACATTGTTTGTGTGTTTATTGTTTGGGAGCTTCCCATTTATCTGTTGAACCACCCTGTACTATTTGTGAGAACTTTTCTAATAGAACTTTGTTGGAAAGGAAAAACAAGCTGATACTGAAGGGACTTCTAAAATCTCCCTTTTCAGAGGCTATTTCTGGGTCCGCGGTCTCAACCCCTCCTAGAGTCCATAAGAAAATGGATGTTTCTTCTAAGGCTAAATCCTTGCCTTCATCCCCGGCTGGGGACTCTCACCAACCAAAACCTAAAAAGGCTAAATTTTCGGCTCCGGAGCTCTCTGTCAGCCCCAGTACTTTCAGTGCCTAGACCTTCGGCTCCATTAGTGATTTTGGCTCCGTCCTCTCCTGTAGCCTTCTATATATCAGCACCGAGGGGCTCCTCGGTTCAGACCATTACCATTCTATCGGCACCAACCGTTCAGTCGGTGCAGACCTTGACCGCATCGGCTCCAAGCCTTTATTGTTGACTCCAGTTTTGTCAGTTCCAGCTTCGGCACTGACTCCCACTTCGGCACCAATCCCTGCATCGGTGCAGACAATGATCTCAGCACCGATGACTTCTTCGGTGCAGACAACCGTAGTCCAGTCTTTCTCGGCACCGTTGTCCTCTGTGCAGTCAGATGAGATGGGCACCGAGTCTGCCTCTTCTGTGGACAGGCCTGTTTCTCCCTCAGTCTCCGTGAGGTCCACTAGAAGCCTTTCCGAACATGATGTGTTGCATCTTGTGGACCAGGTAGTCTTGACCAGAGGTATCCCACCCCTCAGGAGCTATCCTTCCTTGGGAGGTGATCATCCATCTCCAAAGACACCTTCTTATTCTCCTCCTTCACTGCCTTTGAAGTCCATGGATATAGCACAGTCTTCCCCTTCTGTGGTTCCCTTTATGGATCTCACTAAGGAACCGTAGTTGCCTTCATGGCAGGAAAGTTTTGCTATGACCCAGGATGTTAGCTGTGACCTGCATAGCTTGCTGCTCCACAGCCATCCAGGGACTCCGGGTCGGCAGGCTGAGCCACTTAGGGGAGGGGATGACACCTGCCCTAGACATACACTCCTCTTCGGGTGGACCAGCGTTCCAACTGATGGAGAAGGCTTTCGCTGCTGCTGGTGATACTGGACTGTCTATACCTCCGCCCTCCTCTGGTACACTGCTTCCACAAGTCACATCTAGCAGACTCCGGGTGCAAGGGCCGCAGGACATATTCCCTCAGGAATCCCCTTTCCCGCTGTCTTCTCCAGCTTCTCCCGCTGAGGAGTTCCACCGGAAAAGTTTGTGTAAGAGGAAGCACATGGATTCCACAGAGGAGTCCCTCACCGAAGACACAGATTTCGATGGGGGGGGGAGGATCCCCTCGGTCAACCTCTGAGGTATCCTTTGGCGATATCCTCGAAATCCTGAAACAGAGAGGTGTGACTGGCAGTCCTCTAATCTGACCTCTGAGGAATCTGTGTTCCTGCAGGCCTTTCGCACCCGGCCCCCTACCTCCTGGGTTACTCCACCTGCCGATGAACTTGTCCGGCTCAGAGTGCAGCATGCTTGGAAGGCTCCTGATATTGTCGAAACTATTCCCCGGAGGCCAGATAAGATCTTGTCCCCTCCTGCTTCAGATCCCCATTGGTCCAAAGGTCTTCCTGTGGATGCTTTGGTGGTGGCGGCCGCAGCAAAAAAAGATCTAGCAGAAGAAGAAAGCCAGACTGTATATCCGCCTAACAGAGAGTCCCGGGCCCTGGACAGGATAGGGAAGCGCACCTTTGCTTCAGCGACCTTTGCTATCAGGTCCCTGAATTATATGGGACATTTCACCAGGCTTCAAAGGGATCTGGTTTCTGGGCTCTCTGAAACCTTGGCTGGTGCCGTGTCTGAGGTCCGTGACAAAGTGGCCTCTCAGCTGGCCACCTCTGAATCTATATCTAACTCCTCTATGCGACTGATATCTCACACATCAGAAGGAGCAGCTAGAGCAGCGGGTTCAGCTGCGGTCTTGAGACGACACACCTGAATGCACTTGTGCAACTTCACTGAACCCTTTCAGTCGTCTTTTCTTAATGCCCCCATTGAGCCCTCCTCGTTGTTTGGGCCCAAAGTTAAAAGCACACTGGCCAGATGTGAACAGGATGGTAAGACCATTTCTGCCGTAGGTGTCCGTTATTCTTCCCCTCAACGTGCTTTCTTCTGAAACCAAAAGAGTGCAGAGATATGGTTCAAGAAATCTCAGGGTCCTTTCCGTGACACGCAGGCCGAGTTCTCCCCCAGAGGCAGAGGGGGAAACTCACAGGGAAGACGCTCCTGAAGAGCAGCCCAACTCCTTTCCTCTGGAGGTGGTTGGGGGACGTTTCTCCTTGTACCCTTCTGCCTGGCTAACCATCACCACCGATTCTTTGGTACAAAGGATCATAACCAGAGATGTTCATGTTTCACTGTTGCAGTCATTACATTTGGGTAATCTGCTGGCATGTTGCCCTCAGTCGGCCTGAATTCCAAACTCTTGGGTCCTGCGTCGGTTGCTGTCTCTTCTTCCATGACGTCAGGTCGTCAGGGGTATAAAACAGGCAGCCAGTGCCATTTTCTTTAGTCTTTCATGCCGCGCGGTGCCCGAAGCAGTTTGCAAGTGCCGGTCGGCCGACTACTGAAATTTTCGAATTTGAGTTTCAGAACCGAAGTCTTCACTTAAAGCTAAGTACCCCGTTGGGGAAACTTTTTCTTGCTCCATACCGATGTCAGTAAAGGTTAATAATTGCATTACTTGTGGGAAGCAAATACCTCATAAGGATTTCCATTTGTACTGTATTCCTTGCCTAAGCCCAGATCATAACGTGCCTAGCTGTTGGTTTTGCGCTAGATTTAACCAACGCACTGTTAAGCGTCGCTATATCTTTGCTTCAAAATATTTTGGAAACAGATACAACTATCCTGAAATGTCATCGGATAGCAATCCGACAATTGGAGTTCACAAAAAATGCAAAGAAAAGGACAGACAGAGACAGACTGTCGAGCTCCAAAACCGACGACGAAGCTTCTCCTAAGCCAGTCGCCAGTACTCAGTGTGGCGCCTTCACAGCCCCTGATACCCGCTACTCACGAGTCGCAGGCCTCTACCGAGACCCATGTGGAGTCCGGCACGCCGCGAGATTTCTACCAGCGGATGTCTCTCCCTCGAATGGGTCCAGAGCCGCTGAGCAGGCACCGGCTTCTGAGGGTGTCTTCAGGCCTCAGCATTTCTATATAAAACCAGCTTCAAAATCAAAGACAAAAGCAACTTCTAAAGCTAAAAAATCGACGCATGAGCCACGTGCTCAGGCCTCTATGCCCAAAAAACAGATGATCAAAATGGCTGAAGACCTAATTACCTTGATCAGGGGTTCCCAACCCCCTCCTGGTAAGAGGCCTAGGCAAGACACTGATTATGAATCTTCAGATCAGGTTTCTATTTCTTCTAATCAGGAATTTTCTATACCACCCTATGAGGATTCTGATGCAGAGGAATCCATGCCATGTGCATATCCTCCTGAAGATTATTCCTTTGGTGAAACCTTGCATACTTTGAGAGAGCATTTTCATTGGGAGAGTCAAGATTTCTCAGAATCAAAAAAGAGGCTTAGGGATTTCCTCCTTCTCCCTCAGCATAGGCCTTTAGCCATACCTCCTGTCTTAGACACAATTGATGATGTGTTTTCGGAGTCAAGCTTCACTCCATACTCCTTAACTCCAGCTCCTAGCAAGCCAGACAGATATTACAGGGTTCCTGACTCTCTCAAATTTTTATTTAAAAACCCTGCTGCTGACCCTGAAACTATCTCACAGGCCTCAACAGCTAAAAATCCTACCCCCTCTGATAGAGATTCCAGGGCGCTGGATAGATGGGGAAAAAAGGTTTATACATCTGCAACCTTGGCACTTAGGGCCTTAAACTGCCAGTTTCATATGCTTAAGTATCAACAGCATGCTATGGGATTACTGAAACAGAAAATGTTGATTTCTGAATGTGTGGAAAATAAAGAATTGCAGGAATTATTGCATGCAGCAGAACAAGGTGGGAAGCATACTTTGCAATGTGGTTTTAATTCCTTAGAGGCCTCCTGCAGGGCCGCAGTTACTGGATCTGTGATTAGAAGGCATGCCTGGCTAAAAGAGCAAAATTTGCCTGATCATGTTAAAGCTAAATTGCTGGATGCACCTTTACAGTATGATACTCTGTTTGGTGTTAAGGCAGAAGAGGTTTTAAAGAAGATGGAAGACTAAGCTAAGTCTATGCAAACTGTAAAAGACTTCTACCAAGTGCAGCCAGCCACCAAGATTCAGTAGACACTGGCCTACAAAAAATTGGTCCTTTCCTGTGTCCGACAGAGCTCCACGGGGCAAATCCAGGCACCCTAAAGGCTCCAGATGCCAGTCACAGGATTCTTACAGGTCAGAGCAATGGTGTGCCTCTACCTCCAAATCTGGAGGAAACAAAGCGCAAGCCTACAGTAAACAGTCACAATGACTTCCCTCTGCCATCACCAAGCACTTATCTTTTGGCAGCTCCCTTAGGGGGAAAATTAGCACCACTTTATGCTCAAAATTGGCAGTTAATAACCCAGGACAAGTGGGTATTAAACATAGTATCCCAGGGATACATATTTCGTTTCTACACTCTGCCAATTCCAAACGATTGGCCAGACCTTCCAAAAAATTAATGGGCAGAGGCACAGAAACAAGTTACGTCCTTCATGGATATGGGGGCTATTCAGCTAGTGCCAGAACAGGAAAAAAGACAAGGGTTTTACTCAAGACTGTTCTTGGTACCCAGAAAAGAACAAGGCCTGGTGCCCAATACTGGATTTATCAGTTTTGAACACATTCCTGGACATTCCAAAATTCAAAATGCTAACTTTGCAGCAGCTTCTGCCCATGTTGGGCAAGAACGCTTGCCTAGTGACTTTAGACTTAAAAGAGGCATACCTGCATATCCCAATAAAGGAATCATGCAGAGAAGATACCTCCGTTTCAAGGCTGGCTGCGTGCATTACCAATTCTCTGCACTGCCCTTTGGCTTATCTACTGCGCCCAGGGTCTTTACAAAGTGCCTGGCACCAGTAATTGCATTTTGCAGACAAAAAAGTATGCATATCTTTCCTTACTTGGACGACTGTTTCATTCAAGCAGAAAACAAGGACATTCTTAATCAGCATCTGGCGTTTGTGAAAAGGCCTCTAACATGCCTAGGGTACACAATAAACAAAAAGAATCACAACTGGTACCCTCTCAAAAGGTAACATTCCTGGGTGCAAGCTTGAATACAACTCCCAGATGGCTTTCCTCACGCCAGACAAACAATGGCAACTGGTTATTTACTTCAAACAGATGGCAACAAAAACCCAGTTATCTGCAAGACAAATTCTGCAGGCTTTGGGGTTCATGGCATCCTGCATTCTACTGATTCCATATGCAAGACTGCATATGAGGAAACTACAGCGGTACCTAAAAAGTTAATGGAGTCAACATTGTCACAGTCTGGAAACAATGATTCCTCTCATTCCCTGCCTACAACAGGAGTTTCTTTGGTGGGCAGAGACATGTCACCAGAACATGGGACGGTCTTTCACTCTACCCCCTGCCAGCCAAACCTTTACTACAGACGCATCAGACTATGCATGGGGGACCCACCAGGCGGGAAGATGCATTCAGGGCATATGGACCCCAAAACAAATGCATCTGCATATCAACCAGAAAGAGATGTTAGCTGTTCAGAATGCCCTGACAGCCTTCAAGGACTTACTTCATCCAGGACAACTACTGATAAAGACGGACAGCACCATGGTTATGTGGTACATAAACAAGCAGGGGGGCACACACTCATACCCCCTTTGCAGACTAGCCATGGCATTGTGGGACACAGCCTTGACTTACCAAGTACATCTTCAAGCTCAATTCCTGCCAAGAAAACAAAATAATCTGGCAGATGACTTAAGCAGAAACCTTATGGACCCTCACAAGTGGAAACTGGATCCACAAGTCTTCAGCATGATAACAAAGAAATGGAGGAGCCCGGACTTAGATCTAGTTGCCTCTCCTCGGAATTATCAACTGGACAAATTCTGCACAACAACTTGTCACAGACAAGCATGGAAAGTGGATGCCCTATCCTTCAGTTGGAAAAACCTTTCAGTTTACGCCTTTCCTCCTCTGCCTCTTCTTCCCAAGGTCCTACTAAAGGTCAGACAAGAAAAATCAAAAATGATTCTAATTGCCCCAGACTGGCCCTGCCAACAGTGGTATCCAATCCTAAGGAATAGGTCTCAACTCCCAGCTTGGTACTTGCCTCAAATACCTCATTTACTGTCTCCGCAAAACAATCAGATCCTGCACAATCAGCTCCAAACACTGAACCTGGCAGCATGGCTGATCATGTAGTTATTCAAACAACACCTCTCAGTAAATCTGTGATGGATGTCATTTTGGAAGCCAGAAGGCCTAGTACTAGAAAATCTTATGCTGATAAATGGAAGAGATTCTGTGCTTGGAACGAAGCACAAGGAACTGACACAGCAAAGCCAAATATTTCTCAGATTTTACAATACTTGACTGAGATGCTTGACAAAGGCCTATCTTTTTCATCAATAAAAATCCATGCTTCTGCCATCTCGGCTCATTACAACACAGAGCCACCGATCTTTTCTCACCCTTTGCTAAAACAGTATCTTAGAGGGGCCAAAAATTGAAGGCCTCACAGAAGATCACCAATTCCTGCATGGGACCTCAATTTTGTGTTGTAAAAGCCCACCCTGCCTCCATTTGAACCAGCTCCTACTGCAGATATAAAGTTTTTATCATGGAAAACAGCTTTGCTCCTGGCAATCACTTCAGCAAGAAGGGTTTCGGAGCTACAGGCCCTCATGGTTGTGGAACCTTTTATCTTATTTTACCCAGACAGGGTGTCCCTCAGGACCATTCCTTCCTTTATGCCTAAGGTGGTTTCCAGTGTGGCTCTTAACCAAACTATTTATCTGCCAACTTTTTATCCAAATCCGCAGAATAAGGGGGAGCGGATTCTGCATTCCTTGAACGTACACAGACAACTAAGATTCTACTTAAACAGGACCAAAGCTCAAAGAAAAACAGAGCAGCTACTGGTGACATTTGCTGCAGGGTCAGAGGGAAAGGCTATTTCAAAGCAGACTATTTCAAAGTGGATAAGCCACTGCATTTGTTTCTGCTACTTACATCATGGTAAACCGGTGCCCAAGGGCGTTAGGTCTCATTCCACCAGGGCTGCATCTACTTCAGCAGCTTTTCTCAGAGGGGTACCAACCAAAGACATTCTAGAAGCTGCTATTTGGAGTTCTGTTCTTACTTTTACAAAGCATTATCATTTGCCTCCCTTCTCTAAGTCCAGGGCAGGCTTTGCCACTGCAGTTCTGCAGGGCCTTATAGTCAACCCTACTACTGTTTAGCTTCAGGCTCCCATCCATAGTTTTGGGATTCTACCCAAATGTAATGACTGCAGCAGTGAAACACGAAGAACATAGTACAGATGTTCATCGTGTTACCCTGCTGCAGTCATCACACTTGGGTTATCCTGCCATCAGGTGGTCCCGCAGTCAGCCTGAGTTCCAAAGTCTTGGTCCGGCGTCGGTTGCTGTCGCTTCTTCCCTGACGTCAGTGCACCAGGGTTATATAAGAGGCATCCGACACCATTTTCTTCAGTCTTTCTTGCCGCGCGGTGCCCGAAGCAGAAGCAGTTCGCAAGATTTTTGAATCGAATTTCAGTCCAAAGTCTTCAATAAAGCTAAGTACCCCGTTGGGGAACCTTTTCTTGCCTCAGTCCGATGTCAGAAAAAGTTAACAATTCTATTTCTTGTGGGAAGCAAATACCTCATAAGGACTTCCATTCTTATTGTATACCTTGCCTAGGCCCAGACCACAACGTCACTGGTTGTCGGTTTTGTGCTAGGTTCAATAAACGAACTATCAAGCGTCGTTTTGATTTCGCTCGACACTACTTTGGTAGGAAATTTAATTATACCATGCTGTCGTAGCAACCGACTACCGGCATGCATAAAAAACGCAAAGATAAGACAGGCAGCCTATAACCAAGCCAGACTCCGAGGCCTCTGCTGGGCCTGTCGCCGGTTCTCCGGTTTTCAGTGAGGCGTCTACGCAGCCCCTGACGACCGCAGAATTGGAGCCCCAGACAGCTTCGGATTCTCAAACAGAGAGTACTAGGCCGATGCAGCCATCTTCATTAGGCCCTTCCGACACCAGAGCAGAAGGAGATCCCGGTGCAGTAGAAACACCTTCTGTTGCAGAAGGTGTCTTCAGACCGACTACACTCACCATTAAATCTTATGCTAAGCTTAAAACTCCATTAAAACCTAAAAAGACTGTACATCAGTCTCCAGTTCAAGGCCCCATGCCTAAGAAACAGATGCTTAAGATGGCTGAAGATTTGTTTACCCTAATCAGGAGTTCCCACTTGCTATATCCCTCCAGTTTTAGACATTGTGGATGATGATTACTTAGAATCTAGTCTAAATCCAGACTCTCTACCTCCTGCTCCAGCCAAACCAGACAGATACTACAGAGTACCTGACTCTCACAAATTCCTTTATAAAAGCCCTGTTGCTGACCCAGAAACAATTTCCCAGGGTCCCAAAGGGGCTAAGGCTTCTATGGCTAAAAATCCTGTACCCTCTGAAAGGGACTCCAGAGCACTAGATAGGTGGGGAAAGAAGGTATACACCTCAGCTACTCTAGCTGTGAGAACATTAAATTGTTAGTTTCACATGCTGAAATATCAGCAGTTCCTAATGTCTCAATTAAAACAAAAGATGAGCACGCATTCTGAACAGTCTGAATTCAAGGAAATGCAGGATCTGTTACATGCAGCTGAACAGGTGGGCAAACATACTTTACAATGTGGATTTGATTCATTGGAAGCTTCCTGTAGAGCAGCTGTCACTGGGTCTGTCATACGTAGACATTCTTGGTTAAAAGAACAAACCCTGCCTGATCATGTTAAAGCAAAATTATTGGATGCTCCTTTACAGCAGGATGTCTTATTTGGTGTCAAAGCAGAAGAGGTTTTAAAGAAAATGGAGGATAAGGCAAAGTCTATGCAGACGGTAATGGATTTTTTACAGGTACAACCCCCTCGTTTCAGCAGAAATTGGACAACAAAAAAATTGGTCCTTTCCAGCTTCTGACAGACCACAGAGGGGCAAATACAGATGCCCAAGAGGCAGAGGTCAGTCACAAGGCCCTTACAAACCTCGCCAATGGGGTGCCGTTACCCAGAAAGGAGGAGAAGACAGACCCCAAGCTACCAGAAGACAAACACTATGACATAACCCTCAAACTGCCAAGCAAATCTCTTTTGGCAGCTCCCTTGGGAGGAAAAATAGCATTTTTTGCAGACAACTGGCACATCATCACAAAAGACAAATGGGTCCTACACATGGTCTCACAAGGATACAGATTCCATTTTCACACCTTGCCAAGGATAATAGGAATGCCAAACCTGCCACCAAATCAATGGGCAGAGAGACACAAACAAATTACAGCTCTCATGGACATGAGAGCCATTCAACAGGTACCTACACTGGAGCAAGGACGAGGATTTTACTCAAAACTCTTTCTAGTCCCCAGAAAGGACAAAGCATGGAGACCCATTCTGGACCTTTCAATTCTAAACACCTATTTGCAAGTACCCAAATTCAAGATGCTAACACTACAGCAGCTTCTTCCCATGTTGGGCAAGAAGGCTTGGCTAGTAACGTTGGACCTCAAGGAGGCATACCTGCATGTCCCTATCAGACAAAATTGCAGAAGATACCTCCGTTTCATTGCAGGTTCAACCCATTATCAATTCTCTGCACTGCCCTTTGGCTTATCTACTGCGCCCAGGGTCTTCACAAAATGCCTGGCACCAGTAATTGCATACTGCAGACAAAGAGGAATTCAAATATACCCATACCTGGACGACTGCCTTATTCGAGCAGAAAGCAAGGACATTCTTTTACAACATCTGGCGTTTGTCAAACTCCTTCTAAGTTGCCTAGGGTACACAGTAAACAAAAAGAAATCAAAACTTGTGCCTTCACAGAACATAATATTCCTGGATGCCAGCTTGAGTACAACGGCCCAGATGGCTTATCTCACGCCAGACGAGCACAATACTTCAAAATAATGGCAACAAAGACCCAACTCCCTGCAAGAAAAATTCTGCAGGCCTTGGATTCATGGCATCTTGCATTCTACTAATACCATTTGCAAAACTGCATATGAGGAAATTACAATGGTACCTGAAAAGCTTATGGACTCAACACAGCCACAGCTTGGAAACAATGATACCACTCATTCCCTGCCTTCAACAGGAGTTTCTATGGTGGGCACAGGCATGTCACCTCAACAAAGGTCAGCCTTTTACCTTACCCACAGCCAGGCAAACTATAACAACAGATGCATCGGACTATGCCTGGGGAGCACACATGGCAGGACAGTGCATTCAAGGCAAATGGACTACAGATCAAAGGCATCTGCACATCAATCAAAAAGAAATGCTAGCTGTACAGAATGCCCTAATGGCTTTCAAGGACCTCTTACACCCAGGACAACTAATAATAAAGACAGACAATACCACAGTAATGTGGTACATAAGCAAAGGGGTACACACTCCTACCCTCTATGCAGGCAAGCAATGACCTTGTGGAACACAGCACTGACTTACCAAGTTCATTTACAAGCACAATTCCTGCCAGGAAAGAAAAACACATTGGCAGACGACCTGAGCAGAAACATCATGGATCCCCACAATGATGACTCAAAAATGGGCACGCCCAGACATAGATCTGTTTGCCAACCCCCAAAACTACCAACTTCAAAAATTTTGCACAAGGACATTCCACCCACAAGCTTGGAAAGTGGACGCCCTCACATTCAGTTGGAAAACATTGACAGTGTGTGCCTTTCCTCCACTGCCTCTTCTAGCAAAGGTGCTGCTGAAAGTCAGATTAGAGAGGCCACAAATGATACTCATTGCTCCAGACTGGCCACGCCAGCACTGGTACCCAATACTAAGGAACATGGCCCACGGCCCACCATGGATTTTACCACAAATTCCTCACCTGCTCACCCAGCAAGACAGTCAGATTCTACACAGCCAGCTCAAGACTGTAAATCTGGCTGCATGGCAAATCACCTAAACAACCAGCCAACTCCTCTATCTAAAGCTGTTATGGATGTCATTCTGGAGGCCAGGAGGCCCAGCACCAGGAAAGCCTACTCAGACAAATGGAAAAGATTTTGCGCCTGGAACCAGGCTAAAGGCCAAAATCCCCTTGAGCCAGACATTCCTCAGATTCTACAATATTTAACTGAGATGCTGCACAAAGGACTTTCCTTTTCATCTATTAAAATCCACGCCTCAGCGATTTCAGCTCACTACAACACGGATCCTCCTTTATTTTCACATCCACTCCTAAGACAGTACCTCAGAGGGGCCAAGAACATAAGACCGCCCAGGAGAGCACCAACACCAACTTGGGATCTCAACTTTGTTCTGGAAAAGCTTACACCGCCGCCTTTTGAACCAGCTTTCTCAGCTGATTTAAAGTTTCTGTCATGGAAAACTGTCCTGCTGCTAGCAATAACTTCAGCCAGAAGAGTCTCAGAGCTACAGGCACTAATGGCAGTGGAGCCTTTCCTCATTTTTCATCAAGACAGAGTCTCTCTACGAACTAACCCCTCCTTTATGCCAAAGGTGGTATCCAGTGTGGCCCTAAACCAAACAATTCATTTACCCACCTTTTTCCCAAACCCCCAAACAAAGGAGAAAGACTCCTGCACTCCTTGGACATTCACAGGCAACTACGTTACTACTTGGATAAAACTAAGGCTTTCAGAAAATCTGACCAGCTCTTTGCATCCTATGCTACAGCATCACAAGGAAAAGCTATCTCAAAACAGACCATTTCAAAATGGATAGGACATTGTATACATTTCTGCTACACTCATCATGGAAAACCGGTTCCTGCTAGCATTAGGTCCCACTCCCCCAGGGCTGCAGCTACATCTACAGCCTTTCTCAGGGGGGTACCAACCAAGGATATTCTGGAAGCTGCAACTTGGAGTTCAGTGCACACCTTCACCAGACACCATTACTTACCTCTATACTCTAAGACTAGAGCTGGCTTTGCCACTGCAGTTGTGCAGGGCCTACTAGCTTCTTCAAACCCTGTTTAACTCTACCACCCATCCTTAGCTTTGGGATTCAACCCAAATGTGATGACTGCAGCAGGGTAACACGATGAACATAGTACAGTTGTGTACCTACCATAAATGTAGATGTTCAAGTGTTCACCCTGCTGCAGTCCACGTTACCCTCCCTCCATCCCCTCTGACCTAGCTGAACCTTTCTATCTGATACAACCTTTGTGGTGTATTTGCTTATAGCTGAAGGTATGCTTTGCATGTTCTTTACATGTCTTATTGGCAATATGTAGTGACCTCCTGTTGGGGGGCACCTGACATCTGGGGCAAGAAAAACTGAAGAAAATGGCATCGGATGCCTCTTATATACCCCTGGCGCACTGACATCAGGGAAGAAGCGACAGCAACCGACGCCGGACCAAGACTTTGGAACTTAGACCGACTGCGGGACAGCCTGACAGCAGGATAACCCAAGTGTGATGACTGCAGCAGGGTGTACACTTTGTGTACACTTACCATAAATGTAAATGAGTGTATTCACTGTTGCAGTCCGGGTTACCCGCCCACCATCTCCCTTTTATTCTGGAGCTTTTCTTTCCTTCACTATATTCTACAGCCTTAGTGGTGTATTTGCTTTTAGATGAAGGTAAGGTTTATGTTGCATGTATATATAGTTTTATATATATTTATATATATTTTTGCTCCCCATTTGGGGTGCACCTGACATCTGGGGCAAGAAAAACTAAAGAAAATGGCGTTGGCTGCCTGTTTTATACCCCTGACGTCATGGAAGAAGAGACAGCAACCGACGCAGGACCCAAGACTTTGGAATTCAGGCCGACTGAGGGCAACCTGCCAGCAGATTACTCAAATGTAATGACTGCAACAGTGAATACACTCGAACATCTACATTTAAGGTAAGTGTACTCAACTGTACTGTTATCATATCCCCTTCGATCTTTGTCCCGTCCCTTCAAAAAAATCTTCCCGATGTTCCACCACCCAGTCAAAGGGAAGAAGCAGCACTAGAGATGGAAAAGCTGCTAAGAAAGAGAGTCATCCAAATAGTCCCTCCAGACCAGATAGGATCCGGATTCTACTTAAGGCTGTTTTTGGTGCCAAAGAAAACTAGGGACTGGAGGCAAATTTTGGATCTCAGTGTATTGAACAAGTTTGTGAGAGTAGAAAATTTCCAGATGGTCACAATACAGTCTATCCTCCCGCTTTTGGAAAAAGACTATTGGATGTGCTCTATAGATCTTCAAGATGCGTACTACCACATAAAGGTGGACAGGGCATAAGAAGATTTCTGCACTTCCGTGCGGGAGTCAGTCACTACCAGTTCAGAGTACTGCCCTTCAGACTCTCTACAGCCCCCAGAGTGTTCACAAAGTGCATGGCAGTTGTCACAGCTCACTTGCGACTTCAAGGATGCCAGGTGTTTCCATACCTAGGCGACTGGCTCATTTCCGCCCCCACCAGACATCTACTAGAAAAAGCCCTGGTATACACTCTCCTCACTGCTCAAAGGCTAGGCATAACCGTAAACTGGCAGAAATCCAATCTCACCACATTTCAGTCAAAAGAATTCATAGGGGTTATCTTGAACACAAAAAATTGCAAAGCTGCTATTACAGAGCACAGAATTCTAAGGATAAAGCAACAACTAATTCCAATCCTTTCAAAGGAAAAATCCACGGCTCACTCGGTTCTACAGCTTTTGGGTTCCGTGGCAGCCTCCATCACCATTGTTCCCCTGGCCAGGTTTCACATGAGGCTTTTACAATGGCTACTGCTCACCCAATGGTATCCTTTTCAGCATCCTCTTTCAGCCATGACTTGAGTAACCCACAGGTGCAAACAGGATTTAACTTGGTGGATGACACACAGTCTCTCACAATGGTCTCGCCCCTTCTCCCCCCAGCAACCCAAGGCCACAGTGACCACGGACGCCTCCCTGATGGAGTGGGGAGGGGGCTATGTCAGGGACAGACAGTCCAAGGCACTTGGTCCCAACTGAAGGCCCATCTGCATATAAATGTTCTAGAGCTGAGGGCGGTGCTTCTGGCATTGCAAGCATTCCATCCCCTGCTGCCGTCTGGGACAATTGCGATTCAATCAGACAACATGGCGGTGGTCTGGTACATCAATAAGCAAGGTGGACCCAAATCTTAGCCCCTTTGTCGAGAGGCCATGAGCATATGGCAATGGGCGATGGCTACCAACCGTTTTCTTCTAGCAACGCACATTTCCGGGAGTTCCAGCGTGATAGCAGACAGACTCAGCAGGTGCATTCTTCAACCTCACGAGTGGTCCCTGTGTCCCTTGATAGCGGCGGAGATCTTCCACTGCTGGGGCTGTCCTTGCTGGAACCTCTTTGCATCCCCGACCAACTACAAATGCAGCAACTACTTTGCCTGATTCCCTCTCTGGGACAGTCACCCAGGGATGCTCTAGTCCACGATCGGCCCTCGGGTCCTCTTTACACATTTCCACCCTTTCCCCTAATTCCCCAGTTTCTGATGAAAGCTCAGCGGTTGAAGAGCAAGTTGATCCTCATAAGCACCATATTGGCCTTGACAGATATGGTTCCCCTTCCTTTGGCCTCACCTACTAGATCGACCATGGATTCTCCATCCAACCCCGGAGTTGATCTCACACTCACAGAACCTGATTCATCCCAACCTGAACAGCCTGAAGCTAACGGCTTGGCTACTCCAATTCCCTTGATTGCCAGGCAGAATGATCTTTCTTTACCAGTATGTGATATTTTCATTGCTTCTCATAAGTCTTCCACTAGAATTACTTATCTGAGCAAGTGGAAGAGATTTACCTGTTGGCTGAAAGATAAACAAGTAGACCCCTTTTCAGCACCAGTGTCTATAATACTAGACTATCTGGCTGACCTGTTTCAATCGGGTCTATCGGCCTCTACCATTACAGTTCATTTGGCTGCAATTTCTAATTTTCATGAGGGTGTTCAAGATTCCCCTCATGTCCCATAAATTGTGCAAGACCTTCATAAAAGGTGAATCATCTGAAGCCACCTTTTAGAGAACCTATTCAACCATGGGATTTATCATTAGTTCTACAAGCTCTGACAATGGCACCTTTCGAACCAGCCTCTTCTTGCGACCTCAAGTATTTGTCATGGAAAACCTTGTTTTTGGTCGCTATTACTTCTGCCAGACGTATTTCTGAACTTCAAGCTTTATGTATCAAGAGTCCATACTTGATTTTTCATAGAGGTAGAGTGTCTCTGAGAACTAATCCTTCATTTCTCCCTAAAGTGATCTCTAAAATGTCCATTAATCAAGCCACTGAATTGCCAGTTTTTTTCCCAATCATTCAAACAGAGGAGAGTATTGCCTATATACCCTAGATATACACAGGCAATTCGTTTTTACTTAAACAGGACTAAACCCTTTCGTAAATTTGACCAGTTATTTTTGGCCTTTTCTGGACTTAGATTAGGATCTGCTGTTGCTAAGATCACATTAGTTAGATGGTTGAAGGACTGTGTGACCTTTATTTATACACAACGTAATATCTCGTTGCCTACTACTATTAAAGCTCATTCAGCAAGGTTGCTGGCAACTTCTGCTGCCTTCCATGCCAGAGCTTCTTTACATGACAACTGTGCAGCTGCAACTTGGGCTACGCCTAATACCTTCATCAATCATTACAAATTGGATTTGGCCTCCAGGGGAAGAGCATTTTTCGGTTCTATGGTTCTCAGGAATGTCCTTCCATGAGAGCCTCCCAGGAATAGAAGTAGCTGGGGACTCTGTCCCATGCATAAGGAATGAACGAGGATTAACAATATCAGATAAAGAAGTTATGTCTTACCGTAACGTTCCATCTGTATTGTTGATCCTCGTTTAGTCATTACGACCCTCCCTCCTTCCCCCTCCTGTGGTTTTTAGTGGATCTCACCGTCCGGTTCTCTTAGGTTATTTGACCAGAGGTAGCCTCTACCCTCTTTAACTTGCAAACTCAATCTGAGGTAACAGGGAGAGGGGGGGTTGTGGGTAAGAGTTTAGCTCGAGGGTTTGAAGCTGATGCGAGCTTGGAAAATGGCCGGCTCTGTTCCGAGCTCGGAACCGATACCCATGCGTAATGACTGAACGAGGATCAACGATACAGATGGAACATTATGGTAAGACATAACTTCTTTTTTCTTCTGATGACCAGGATTTGCCCTTATCTACCTATGAGGATTCTGATGCAGAGGACTCCATTCCTTCTGCTTCCCCTCCAGAAGATTCCTCTTTTGCTGAAACTTTGCATACTCTTAGGAAGCATTTCCCCTGGGAAAGCCAGGATTACTCTGGCTTAGGGAATTCTTACTCCTACCTTAACACAGGCCTTTAGCTATCCCTCCTGTACTGGACATTGTAGATGATACCTTCTTAGAATTTAGCCTGGGCACAGACACTTTTCCTCCGTCTCCCAGGAAACCTGACAGGTATTACAGATTACCTGACTCTCACAAGTTCCTCTTTAAGAATCGTACTGCAGATCCAGAAACCATTTCACAGGGACCCAAAGGCCTTAAGGCTACTACTGCCAAAAACCCTACCCCCTCTGATAGAGATTCCAGGGCCTTGGACAGATGGGATAAGAAGATATACACTTCTGCTACTTTGGCCATTAGGGCCTTAAACTGACAGTTTCATATGTTAAAGTATCAGCAGCATATTATTGGATTACTTAAACAGAAAATGATGTTGATTCCTGACTGTGCTGCAAATAAAGAATTACAGGATTTAATGCATTCTGCTGAACAAGTTGGAAAACGTACTTTGCAATGTGGTTTTGATTCATTAGAGGCATATTGCAGGGCTGCTGTCACTGGGTCTGTACTTAGAAGGCATGCTTGGCTTAAGGAGCAATCTTTGCCAGATCATGTTAAGGCTAAATTACTGGATGCTCCCTTAAACCAAGACCGCCTGTCTGGCAACAAAGCAGTAGTAGTACTTAAAAAGATGGAGGAAAAAGCTAAATCTATGCAAACTGTTAAAGATTTCCTGCAAGTACAGCCTCCCAGATTTAGTAGGCACTGGCCTTCTAAGAATTTGGTCCTTTCCTGTCTCTTCCAGGCCTTCTCAATCCAAACCCAGGACCAGCAGACCACCCAGGCTTCAGTCTCAAGGTACTCACAGGCCTAAGCAGTGGGGGGCTCCCACTTCCAAAGCTGGAAGTAATAAGACACCCCCCTATGGTAAACTGTCACAATGACTTAACCTTAAACCTTCCAAGCCCTGCTCAACTTGACTGTTCCTTTAGGGGGAAAGATCGCCCTGCATGCAAAAAACTGGGAATTAATTACCCAAGACAAATGGGTTTTAAATATAGTTTCCCAAGGATACAGATTCCACTTCCACTCCTTACCAACCCGAAATGGTTTGCCAGACCTCCCCCCAAATCAGTGGGCAGAGTCTCAAAAGCAGGTTCTCTCTCTTTTAAGTATCAGGGCTATTCAACCTGTCCCAGAAGAGGAATGGGGGCAAGGTTTTTACTCAAGACTTTTCCTGGTACCCAGAAAAGACAATTCATGGCGTCCTGTCCTGGACCTGTCTATCCTAAACACCTTTTTGGTAATTCCAAAATTAAAAAAAAAACTTCAACAGCTGCTTCCTGTGCTAGGCAAAGATGCCTAGTTGGCAACCTTAGACTTAAAGGAAACTTACCTGCACATTCCAATAAGGGAATCTTGCAGGAAATACCTACGCTTCAGAGCAGGCTCCATGCACTATCAGTTCTCTGCACTTTCCTTTGGCTTATCTACTGCGCCCAGAGTATTCACAAAGTGTCTAGCTCCAGCCATTGCATTTTGCAAGCAGAGAAATATTGAAATATACCCATACCTGGACGATTGTCTAATTCAGGCAGAAAGCCAGGACATGCTATTAAAACATCTGGCATTTGTAAAGAAACTTCTAACGTCGCTGGGGTACACCCTAAATGAAAAGAAATCTCATCTGGTACCCTGCCAACAGATTGTATTCCTGGGATCAAGCTTGAACACAACTGCCCAGATGGCTTACCTCACGCCAGAGAAACTAGTTTATTTGACAGCCTGCTCCAAGCTACTGACCACAATGACCCAGCTATCTGCAAGGAAAATTTTGCAAGCCCTGAGGTTCATGGGCTCTTGCATTCTACTAATTCCATATGCAAGACTGCATATGAGGAAACTACAATGGTATCTAAAAAGCCTATGGTGTCAATATTCTCAGGACCTGGAATCAATGATTCCTATAATTCCTTATATAAAGACAGAGTTTCGTTGGTGGGCAGAGGCTTGCTGCCTCAACAAGGGGCTCCCTTTCAATCTACCCCTGCCGCCCATACCCTAACTACAGGCGCATCAGACTATGCAGGGGGGCTCACTTGGCAGAACAGCGCATTCAGACCCAATGGAACCCGAGCCAGACTCACCTGCATATCAACCAAAAAGAAATGTTAACTGTACAGAATTTCCTGACAGCCTTCAAGAACCACATCCTTCCAGGACAATTATTGGTAAAGACAGACATTACAGTTATGTGATACATAAATAAGCATGGGGGGAACCCACTCATACCCTCTCTGCAGACTAGCCATGACTCTATGGAACACAGCCTTGAACTACCAAGTGCACCTACAAGCTCAGTTCCTGCCAGGCAAGCTAAATTCAGTGGCAGACGACCTAAGCAGAAATGTCATGGACCCACACAAATGGAAACTGGAATAAAAAATTTTCAACCTCTTGAGGAACAAATAGGGGACTCCAGAGATAGACCTGTTTGCATCCCCCCAGAGCTACCAATTGGACAAATTCTGCACAAGGACTCACCATATTCAAGCTTGGAAAGTGGTTGCCCTGTCCTTCAGCTGGGAACGCCTCTCGGTTTATGCCTTTCCCCCTCTGCCTCTCCTCTCGAAGGTCCTGCTAAAAATCAAACAGGACAGACCAAGGACAATTCTTATTGCACCAGACTGGCCTCGTCAGCACTGGTACCCCTTTTGCGCAGCATGATACTGCTGGATCCATGGCACCAACCTCAGACACCTTCCCTGCTGTCCCAGCAGGTGGGCTAGATTCTGCACCCTCGGCTTCAAACCCTGTACCTTGCAGCCTGGCTAATTCCTTGAGCTCTCCGGTAGCATCCGTCAGTAAGCAGGTGCTAGAGGTCATTCTGGATGCAAGGAGACCTAGTACTAGAAAATCATATGATGAAAAGTGGAAAAGATACTGTTCCTGGATCCCAGTCCCAGGGTATGGGCACTACGGTGCCCAGTTTACCTCATATTCTTCAGTACTTAACAGAAATGCTCCACAAGGGCCTTTCCTTCTCGTCAATTAAAATTCATGCCTCTGCAATTTCAGCACATTATAATACTGAACCACCCCTCTTCTCTCACCCCCTGTTAAAGCAATTCCTCAGAGGGGCTAAACATTTGAGACCCCCCAGGTGAGCCCCCTACTCCAGCCTGGGACCTTAACTTTGTATTGGTAAAGCTCACTCTCCCTCCATTTGAACCAGCTGCAACTGAAGAGGTAAAATTCCTCTCTTGGAAAACAGCCTTCCTTCTAGCCATCACTTCAGCAAGAAGAGTGTCTGAATTACAGGCCCTCATGGCAGTGGAGCCCTTCATCATCTTCCCTCAGGGAAACAGGGTTTCCCTCAGGACCAGTCCTTCCTTTATGCTCAAGGTGGTGTCTACTGTGGCCCTAAATCAGTCCATTCATTTGCCTACCTTTTTTCCTAATCCACAAAACAAAGGAGAACGAATTCTGCACTCTTTGGACGTGCACAGACAACTTAGATTTTATTTGGACAGGACTAAGCCTCTCAGAAAATCTGAACAGGTGCTAGTTGGCTTTGCTGCAGGGGCAGAGGGGGGAAGGTCATTTCAAAGCAAACCATTTCTAAATGGATAGCCCATTGCATTCATTTCTGCTATAAGTAGTATGGAAAACCTACCCCACAGGGGTTAAGATCACATTCCACCAGGGCTGCATCTACCTCTACAGCCTTTCTCAGAGGGGTCCCTACCAGGGACATTCTACAAGCTGCTACCTGGAGCTCTGTTCATACCTTCACCAAGCATTACCACATGCCTATTTTTTCTTAATCCAGAACTGGTTTTGCCACTACAGTATTGTAGGGCTTAATAGCTGGTCCTAATGCTCTCCATCTTCCTCCTCCCTTCCTTAGCTTTTGGAATCTACCCAAATGTAATGACTGCAACAGTGAAACACGAAGAACATAGTACAGTTGTGTACAATTACCATAAATGCAGATGTTCGAGTGTATTCATTTTTGCGGTCCTGGTTACCCTCCCTCCAGCCTCCTGACTTTTCTTAGTTCTATCTTTCCTTCTTGTTTGGTGTATTTGCTTTTTGTTGGGGGTGTAACATAACATATAATTGCTTCCCATTATGGGGGTACCTGACACCTGGGGCAAGAAAAACTGATGTAATGGCGTCGACTGCATGTTTTTATACCCCCTGATGACCTGACGTCATGGAAGGAGGGACAGCATCCGACGCAGGAATCCAAGACTGGTATTCAGGCCGGCTCAGGGCTACCTGCAGGCAGATAACCCAGATGTAATAACTGCAACAGTGAATACATTCGAGCATCTACATTTGTGTTAAGGATGAAACAGCTTAATTGGTTTGGTCATAAATAAATAAAATATTTTATTTTATAGAAGAATCCTGGTTGTGGCTTCTGGTTACTATTTTATTATTTAAAGATACCCTTGTACTTAGAACTAAGATTCTGTACCACCATGGGATCTAAATTTGGTACTGTAAGCCTTAACACTTTCTTCCTTTGAACCTGCAGTTAAATGTGAATTAAAATGTTTGACTTGGAAAACTATCTTTTAATCATCCATACTTGTTTTTCCACACTGATAGGGTCACCTTACATATCCAATGCTTCCTTCCTATCTAAGGTGGTGGTAGAATCCAACGTTAACCAAGCCATTAACCTGCCAGTATTTTTCCCAAATTTTACAAATAAAGGAGAATAAACCTGCACTTACTGGATGTTCATAGGCATTTACATTTCTGCCTGCATAGAACAAAAGAAATTTGAAAGGCCAGCTATTTGTGTCCTTTGCACATAACAGGTTGGGTGAATCGGTTACAAAGATAGCTCTAGCCCAGATGTTTGACGGATTGCATTTCATTTGTCTACAGCAAATTTAATCTGCCATTACCAAAACCAATAAAAGCTCATTCACCTAGATATATTGCTGCTCCACTGTATTCTAATTTAGAGCATCCATGGATGATATATGTGTGGCTGCAACTTGGTCAAATCCTCCTACCTTTATCACTCACTACAGACTAGGTCTGATCTCGAGGGAAAGAGCAGCCCTGGCTCAACCTTACTCAGGAATATCTCTCTTTAGAGTCCACCCACAAATTTATGTAGCTGGAGGCTCTGTCCCATCTGTTGAGGAATGAATGAAAATTGAAAACATCAGATAAATTATGTACTTACCATAACGTTCCATCTGTGTTGTCCATTTTCACTCTTCCTCAGCTACCCACTCCCCATCCCCCTTCATTTCTCTCAGATGTCTTCTGGAGGATTGAGACTGTTAAGGACACCGTATTTCCCTTGTGTTGAACTCCAGTTATGGCAATTCTTTTATAGTTTCTCTCTCAAGCTATAAATAGGATCTAAGGGATGTTAGGCATGTAGTGCATTATGGGTAGGAAAGGAGCTTGATTGTTTGTGGCCACGAGCTATTGTAATAGCAGAGTCTGATCCGAAACCATCTGTCGAGGAAGAATGAAAATGGGCAGCACAGGTGAAATATTATGGTAAGTACATGACTTTTCATCACTACCAGCCCACAAGGTACTGCAGATGCTGGGGTAGATGTCAACGGCAATAGTTCTGCTTCCACTAGCAAGATACCATATGAGAATTCTACAGTGGACGTTGGCAACCGAGTGGCCCATCTTACATCAACTCTTGTCCACCAAGATCAACAAAACTCAGGCCTGTAAGAGATTCCTTTGATGAATGTGATTCACTCAGATTAAGTATTGCAAGGTTGCCCATTCAGCCTCCCTCAACACAAGGCCATAGTGACCCTGGATGCTTCCTAGATTTGGGGGGGGGGGGATTTCTTAGGGAAGACTGTTCAAGGCACATGGTCTCCCAAAGAGGCCAACTTGCATATCAGTGTGCTGGAAATGAGAGCCATGCTCCTAGCATTGCACACATTCCAAGACTCTACCTTATGGGACTATTGTATTCCAAACTGACAGTATGTCTGGTGTGTGGTACATCAACAAACAAGAAGGAACCATATTTTTACCCCTTGTGTTGAGAAGCTATGAGAGTGTGGCTATGGGCGATCTCTTTGATTTCTGATAGTGACTCTCATTGCTGGAAAATCCAACGTAATAGACAAGTTGAGCAGGTCCATTCTGTTACCTCACAAAGTAGTCTCTCAACCAGAAGGTGGAGAAAATGATTTTCAGCCAATGGGGTCTAACCATGCTGCGACCTATTTGCATCCCCTCTGAACAACAAATGCAGCAGATTCTTTCCCCTGATCCCCCACCCCCACCAGGGAAGTAACCAAGAGACGCTGTCCTTCATGATTGGCCACCGGGTCTCCTCTCTGCTTACCCAGATTTCTACAGAAAGCATGCCAATTGAAGAGTGAGGCCATCCTCGTTGTCCCCTGTTGCTCTTGACAGATTTGGTTTCCCTTCCTTTGGCCTCATGTACTGTACCTGCCTTGGATTCTGGATCCAATTCCAGATCTCCTGTCCCACTTGACAGATATAACTCACCCAGACATCTTGGGACTCAAGTTAATTGCATGGTATTTCTAATTTTATTGATAGCCAGATGTCCCACGCTCTCATCTCCAGTGCACCACATTCTTTTATCTTCTCACAAGCCTTCCACCAGAAAAATCTACAAGAGCAAATGGAAAAGATTTGTCTTATGGGTGCAATATGACATGGACCCTTTTTCAGCACCACTGCATAAGATCCTTGAATTCCTGACTTCCATTTTCAATGAAAAGTGGCTAGTCCTTCTGCAGTTCAGATTCAGCTACCTGCTATCTCCACTTTCCATATCAGCATTGATAATTCTACATTAGCATCTTCATGTCTTTGTAAGGTGTTTATAAAAGGAGCCTTTCTACTAAAACCAGACCCCCCCTTCAAGGACCCTTTCCACCTTGGGATCTTACCTTAATGTTACAGGCCCTAACTCAGAGACTATTTGAACCTGCAGTGAGATGCGAGTTGCGATATCCAACTTGGAAAATGATTTTTTCATAGCCATAACATCTGCTAGAAGAGTATCAGGACTGCAGGCTTATCTTCTAAATTTCCTTATTTAATCTTTCAGAAGGATAGTCTCTCTTTAAGAACAAACCCTTCTTTCCTTCCTAAGGTGTCAGGATCTCACATTAATCAAGCCATTAATCTCCCTATATTCATTCCAGATTTCTCTAACAAAGGCGAATACATGTTGCACTTATTGGATGTCCATGGAGAATTACATTTCTATCGGCAGAGATCTGAGAAATTTAGGAATTCTGGCTAGTTGTTTGTATCCTTTCAGAAATAGACAAAAAACGCCAGCACCAATTACAGTAAAAAGCACCAAACAAGACTAGTAAATTAAATACATAAGTATTTTATTCAAAAGGTAGTATACATCCCAGACCGGTTTCAGTCAACAGGCTTTCCTCAGTGGGAATAAAAGTAGTTACTGATGTGAAGTGACACACATGTATATATAACATGAATCATCCAAAAGGATTCTTCCCAAAGTATTCTTCCCAACATTCAGATTGTTTTCTGTGTGGAAAATAGAGTGAAAAGTTATACAATAAAACAACATTATTAATGATAATATATATAATATAATTAGTAACCATAGTTACTAATAAATAGAAATAAAAAATAAAAATGAAACACAATTTTACAAATGGTCATTCAAACCAGGTGAAAACAAAGCACCCAGTTTAATGATCCAGTACTTCTCTTTTTTGTAAGGATTGAGTTGCCAACCTTGTTTATTGGATGTAGCCAAGAATCCTATCAATAATAGTGAACTGGAATCTGGCTAAGTTGTGGTGTAGGCAATTTCTGTATAGAGCATTAGTCTCCCTCTTGGTTTGTATGTCACTACGATGCTCAGACATACGCAGACAAAGTGGTTGTGATGTTTGTCCAACATAAAAAGAGCCACATGTGCATGTTGCAAGATACACCACCCAATCACTGTTACAGTTGCCAAAAAATGTCATATATCCCGTCAGTGGTTTTGCTGGTAAACTGTTTGGATGTGAAAATAAATGAACATGAGCAATGACCACAATTTTAAGTGCCCCATAATCTGTCACCTGTCATAGTTAATTGATGGTGTATAGCTCCAGCCAAGCTTACCCTTTTAAAATGTGAAAAAAAGGAACCAAGTGTCCTGCCTCTTCTATATCCATACTTACATGCATCACCAATCAAAGGTGTAAGTTCATTATTGGCAGTAAGAATGTTCCAGTGCTTGGACATAACATTTCTAATTAGGTTAATGTTTGATCCAAATGTTGTGATGAACCAAATGGACTCGTCCTGTTCAGTATGAGTTTTATCATGATATGTGAGAAGTGAGGTTCTAGTTGAGTTGAAGGCAACCTGTCGAGCACCCTGGATGTCTGGCTCATTGTAACTCCTAGTTCTGAACCTATTGACCAGATCCTGTTGAGATTCTTCATATTCATTTTCTGAGGAACAGATTCTATGAATCCTGAGGAACTGAGATTTGGGTATGTTTCGAATTATGTGGTTGGGGTGCATACTGGTTGCATGTAGTAGGTTGTTATACTGGGGATATTTGCAAAATGTTTTGCTTTGTAAAGTGTCGTCTGGATTCCGAGTTATGGTGACATCCAAAAAGTTAATCTCAGACCTGTTGCAAGTTAGAGTGAATTCTACGCCCCATTTGTTCTGATTGAGATACAATACAAATTCCTCCAGATATTCTTCCGAACACAAAACCAACCAGCAATCATCCAGATATCTACGCCAAATATCAAGTTCCTCAAGATACACGTTGTGTGTGGGATCATAAATAAGGTGTTCCTCAATATATCACATAAAGAGATCAGCATATATGGGAGCAAAGGATGCTCCCATAGCAGTGCCTTTGAGTTGCCAATAACATTCTCCCTGAAAATGCAATACATTTTTGTTAAGAACATGCTCTGCCATACAGACCAAGAGTGTGTTGAAGCCCACCAGATATAGTTGGGCTTTTTCCAGCCAAAAGTTAAGGGCTTCCAATCCAGCTCAGTGTGGTATATTGGTGTATAAGGCCTTGACGTCCAGGGTGCAAAGTAGCCAGTCAGGTTCCAGTTGACTGTCAGAAATTATTTGTAAAAATTGTGTAGTGTCCTGTATTCTGGCACGAATGAAGCCAAGCAGTGGTTTGAGATACAATGTAAGGAACTCAGATAGTGGTTCAGTCAAAGAACCCATACCTGATAAAATCGGTCTTCCAGGGTTGTTTTTTTAAGGCATTTGTGTATCTTGGGCAAAAGATATAATGTTTGATGTAATGGGATCCTATCTCGCCTACATTCACAACATATGGGTTCGGAGCCGATCCATCGGCTCCGACTCGGCAACTAATACACTGGCACGAAGTCTCCCATTGGCTGGGCTACTCCCTATCCCAGGATGCACTACACCTGCTTCCCCAGATCTCGTTTGCCGCTTAACAAGCTGGACGTGGTCTCGGCTTGGCTGGAGCTAAGTGGTTATTTTACCTTATTGGTCCTTGACCTAGGGAATTTTTGTCCATATTAACCAAACAGCTGTTTTAACAGCTATTTCTTGCTATTTCTGATTGTTTTTTGTTGAGTGCTTGTTTCCAGAAATTTAATTTGTTTAGTCGGGCAAGGCCCGTTTAAGTTAGAGGGCCTTTGCCCTACCTTTGAGTGCTAATTGTTTTTTCTTATTAATTTTTGGTTAGTTGTTTTTTCGGGCAATGCCCGTTTAAATTAGAGGGCTTTGGGCCGTTTAACTTGTGTAATTTGTTGTGAGGTAAACTTTCACAGGACTCGCGCCAGTGTGTCTCGCGCTTTTCAGTTGGCGCTTTTTCTGTATAGTGCTATACTTGTTGTGGTATTTCCTTAGAGTTTGTACTTGTTGTGGCCTGTATCATGTCTAAGGAACAAAAGTCAGGTTTTAAAAAATGCACTCGGTGCAAATATAAAATGTCCATTACAGACAGTCATTCAGTATGTGTTTATTGCTTGGGGCCGAAACATCTGCAAGAGACTTGTAGTGTCTGTCATGCATTCTCATCTAGAGTTCTTCAAGAACGCAAGAACAAATTAATATTGAAAGGGCTTATCAAGCCTTCTTTTGAGGAAGCCTTAGATCTTCCTGTTGCTTCCAAAAAGAAAAGATCGTCGGCTCCGACAAGTCCGTCGGAGCCGACTTCTAAAAAGACAAAATTTACCTCTTCTTCCTCGGCTCCACTGACTTCGGGGCCGAGGGTCGAAGAGTCTGCCTCGATACCTCCTACCTCGGCTCCATTGCCTTCGGAGTCGCAAGTTGGAATATCGAGAGGTGAATCACCTCCATCGGTTCCAATGGCTTCGGAGCCGGTGGAAGTGTGCAGCTCAGACTCTTCCCCCTCGGCTCCGAAGAAGGCTCCTTCGGTGCCGATGGTGGTCCATGCGGTGGTGGAGTCGGAGCCGATAGCATTGGAGCCGTTTCGGAGCCGGTCCCCTTCTCTCTCGGAGCCGAGAGGAAAGTCTTCTCGATTGTCTACCTCCTCTAAATCCTCGAGACTTTCAGATTCGGACCTGGATAGGGTTTTACAGAGGCTATTCCAATCTCCAGTGTTTACTAAAATGGTCTCGGCTCCAGCACAGTTTGCTTCGGAGCCGATCCCCCCTCCAACACATTTGATTCCTCCTCCAACCTCCTCGGAGCCGTTGGAGTCGGTGGTGGTGGAGCAAAGCAGAGCCATACGGTCGGAGCAGAGACCCCTTCGAGGTCTCTCGGTTCCGACTGTGCTTCCTACCCTGTCCTCCGGTTCAGGGTTTGGTACTGCGACCTCTTCAGCCGGGCCCGAGGGGAACACTTTGGGACTGGGGGCTTCGGTGCCTAGTCTTCCTCTCGGAGCATCGGCTGCTGGAATTCCCAGTGCCATCGTGGCCTCTAGACCAGTGACCTCCTTGGATTCTGGAGGTCCGGCCTTTGAGGCCATGAGCGCTGGCCATGCCTTTGCCGGTTCAGCAAGATTCCACCTCACCGTCCCTAGATTTGGAGACTGGTGCCTCTGCTGTGTTGCACCCCGGCAGCGGGGCCCCAGGGCCTGAGGATACCCCCATCGGGGGTTCCCTTCTTCCAGGTGGTCCGTCCGAAACTGCTTCGGACGAACCCCCACGGAAGAAATTGTGTAAGAGGAAGCACGTAGACTCCCAAGATGAGTCTGTTACATCGGATACTGACCTCGATGATGCAGAAGGGTCCCCCAAATCATCTTCGGATGATATCTCCTTCTCAGATATCTTGGAGATTCTGAGACAGAGAGGTGACTGGCAAGCCAAAACCCCTTCAGCTGAGGAGTCAGTCTTCCTCAAGGCCTTTGGGGCCCAGCCTTCCGCCTCCTGGGTGTCTCCGCCCTTCGATGAACTCCTTGATTTGGTTTCTCGAAGGGCGTGGGAACACCCTGATTCTGTGGAACCGGTGCCTGCGAGGCCCAATAAATTTTTGTCAGCCCCCCCCCCAGAAGGAGTTTCTCACAAAGGGTGTGCCTGTAGATGCTTTGGTGGTGGCTTCTGCCACACAGCAGGACGTGGCAGAGGCTTCGACGTCTATTCATCCTCCTAATAAGGATTCTAGGAGCATGGATAGGTACGGGAAGCATACCCTCTCTTCAGCGGCCTTTGCCTTACGGTCGCTGAACTACTTATGTCATTTTACGAGGCTCCAAAGGGATCTTCTCAAAGAGCTAAATGACTCTCTTGTTGGTAACCTACCTGAGGCGCTGGCCCCGACTGTTGGCGCACAGATGAATACCCTCTTTTCTATTGTTAACTCGTCCATGAGGCTAATTTCATATGCAGCCGAAGGGGCGAGTAGAGCAGCGGGAACAGGCGTTGCCCTCAGGAGACAAGCCTGGTTACGCTTGTGTTCATTCGCGGAGGCCTTCAAGTCTTCCTTCGCCGATGCCCCCTTTGATGGGTCATCTTTATTTGGACCCAAGGTGAAGGACACACTAACTCGGTGCGAGCAGGAGGGCAAGACTTTGACTGCCGTTGGGGCCCGATTTTCCGCTCCTTCTAGGCCTTACCCCAAGGCTGGGAGAGGAGGGAAAATGTGGTTTAAAAAATCTCAGAAGTCTTTCCCTACTCCACCCAGTGATTCCCCCTCCAGAGGCGGGGGGGGATTTTGGAAGACGCCGCCCCAGAGGTGGCAGAGGCCCCCGTAACTCTGGAGACCACGATTCCTTTCGTGGTTCTTCATACAACCAGCGTTCCTGAGTTGTTGCCCGACTGTGCAACTCCGGAGCCAGTCGGGGGTCGCTTTGCGGCGCACCCACAAGCTTGGGATTCCATAACAAGCGATCGGTGGGTGCTTCGCATTATTACCGGAGGATATATCATCCCCTTCAACAAACCCCCCCCCCTTCTTTAAGGGAAATCCCGGACGTACCACCCAGTCAGCGGGATCAGGCAGCATTAGAGATTTCAAAGCTGCTAGAAAAAAGAGCCATCCAGCCTGTCCCCATCGATCAGATCGGATCAGGAACTTACTCAAAATTATTTTTGGTACCAAAAAAGACAGGGGACTTCAGGCCCATTTTGGACCTCAGTTCATTGAATCGTTTCGTAAAGAAGTCCAAATTCCGAATGGTCACTCTTCAATCTATTCTTCCTTTGCTGGAAAAAGATGCATGGATGTGCTCCATAGATCTCCAGGACGCTTACTATCCCATTCCCATAGCTCAAGAGTCCAGGAGACATTTACGCTTCCGCCTCGGAGTCAGTCATTTCCAATTCCGAGCACTGCCCTTTGGTCTCACCACAGCCCCAGGGTGTTCACCAAGTGTCTGGCAGTGGTAACTGCTCACCTGAGAAGTCTGGGATTCCAGGTGTTTCCTTATCTAGACGACTGGCTCCTTACTGCCACCTCCGAGCATCTACTACTCCAAGCGCTCAGAGCCACGTTCACCTTGGGCCGTTTCTTGGGGATCACGTTCAATTTGCAAAAATCTGTACTACAGCCATCTCAGCGTATTACTTTCATAGGCGCAGATTTAGACACAAAAAGAATGCGCGCCTTTTTACCGGCAGCAAGAATTCAGGTCTTACAAGATCAAGTCAAATCCTGTCTCCCCCTACAAAGAGCCCCGGCCCATCGGATCCTACAACTGTTGGGCTCGATGGCGTCGACCATACTTTTAGTTCCCTTGGCCAGACTTCACATGCGAATTTTACAATGGCTACTGTCTGTTCAATGGTCTTATCAGGAACTTCCCTTGAACCACTTTATCATAATCACGGAAAGTTGCCGTCGAGATCTGCATTGGTGGCTTCTCCAATCAAATCTCGACCAGGGGCGACCCTTTATACCTCAACGTCCCGTTGCCACTGTGACTACGGACGCCTCCCAGGTAGGGTGGGGGGGTCATTACCTGGACAGGTCGGTCCAAGGCACATGGCAGATCCAGGAAACGCATTTGCATATCAATGTCCTGGAGATGAGAGCGGTACTATTGGTACTCCAAGCTCTCCATCACGCTCTCCCACAGGGCCCGATTACTATCCTATCCGACAACATGTCGTTGGTGTGGTACATAAACAAGCAAGGTGGAACCAGGTCTTACCCACTATGCAGAGAAGCCATGAGACTTTGGCACTGGGCGGTAGCTACCAACCGCTTTCTAATGGCAACGCATACCGGGAAGTCCAATGTGATTGCGGACAGATTAAGCAGGACCATTCTTTTACCCCACGAGTGGTCCCTCAACCAGGGTATAGCTGCGAAAATCTTCGACAGATGGGGTCTTCCTTGCTGCGACCTGTTTGCCAGCCCTCACAATGCGAAATGCAGAGAGTTCTTCACACTGTTTCCTTCTCAGGGACAGATTCCCAGGGACGCTCTGACTCACATTTGGCCCCCCGGTCTTCTCTACGCCTTCCCTCCGTTCCCTCTCCTACCGAGGGTGATACAGAAGGCCATTTACATGGAGAGCGAGATGATTTTGATTGCCCCGCACTGGCCTCGTCAAGTTTGGTTTCCTTTCCTACAGAGGCATGCGATAGAAGGTCCATGGTTTCTGGATCCGGTGCCAGACCTGTTGACTCATCAGTCAGGACGGCTTCATCGTCTCTCAGGTCCCTGAAGTTGGCAGCATGGTTACTCCACTTCCATCCTTAGTCCGAGACAATGCTCTCTCGCCGGACGTGGTCCACATACTGTCTTCTTCTCATAAACCTTCCACCATCAAACTTTATTCCAGTAAATGGAAAAGGTTTGCCTTCTGGGCTCAAGAACGGGGTATAGATCCTCTCACTGCACCAGTATCAGAGGTTCTGAATTTTCTGGCCTCCCTTTTTCAGTCGGGCTCTTCAGTTTCTACCATTAAGGTTCAGTTAGCGGCGATCTCTAATTTTCATGCTTCCTTTGAACCTTCATTGATGTCTCACAAACTTTGTAAGGCTTTCCTTAAAGGGGCTTGGCTCCTTAGGCCTCCTTTATCTCATCCTGTTCCCCCTTGGGATTTGAATATGGTTCTTGCTGCCCTAACTGCCCGTCCTTTCGAACCAGCTGCTACTTGTGATTTAAAATTTCTGTCTTGGAAAACGGCCTTTTTAGTAGCCATAACATCTGCTAGGCGAGTTTCAGAACTTCAAGCTCTTTGTTCTGATCCTCCCTATTTGATTTTTCACAAGCATAGAGTTTCATTGAAATTAAACCCTGCATTTATACCAAAAGTGGCCTCCTCTTTCTGTATGCAACAAACTATAGAACTCCCTGTCTTTTTCCCAGAATTCTCTAATAACGCAGAATATACTTTGCATCAATTGGACGTACATAGACAACTGCGTTTTTATTTGAATAGAACCGCTCAAACGCGGAAATCAAATCAATTGTTTGTTTCCTTTGCAGTGAACAAATTGGGTCAACCAGTAACAAAACCTCCATATCTAAATGGATTAAAGATTGTATCATTTTTATTTATTCACAGGCTAACAAAGACCTTCCCTTTCCAGTCAAGGCTCATTCTACCAGGGCAATGGCTACTTCCGTAGCTTTTCACTCCAAGTTATCAATAGATGATATTTGTGCTGCGGCAACCTGGACTTCTCCGCACACTTTCATTTCTCATTACAAATTGGATGTGGTTTCTCGAGGCAGAGCTTCCTTTGGTTCCACAGTTCTCAGGAGTGTGTTCCAATGAGCCACCCGGGATATAGGTGCTAGGGACGCTGTCCCATATGTTGTGAATGTAGGCGAGATAGGATCCCATTACATCTTTTAGTTATGTACTTACCATAACTTCGGATGTATGGGATCCATCTCGCCTACATTCATAAGTACCCACCCTCCTTCCCCCTTCCATTCGGATTTAGAGGAGCTGTAGTCTCTCTTTTCTTGGAGATCTTTCTTGAAGAACTTTAGTTGGTTATAGTGACTACTAGTTTTTCTGTGTTTGCATGGGTGTATGAAAGCGAACAAACAAGATCTGGGGAAGCAGGTGTAGTGCATCCTGGGATAGGGAGTAGCCCAGCCAATGAGAGACTTCGTGCTAGTGTATTAGTTGCCGAGTCTGAGCCGATGGATCGGCTCCGAACCCATATGTTGTGAATGTAGGCGAGATGGATCCCATACATCCGAAGTTATGGTAAGTACATAACTAAAAGTTTCTGTGGATCATTTACCATAAGATGTGTCTTCACCGTTTCAGAAATGATTCCCTCCAAGCCAGCCAGATCCAAAAAATCATCAGTTTCCCACTTGAAGTTCGGTGTGGGGTCAATAGGCATCTTCATGTAATGTGAAGGGTTGGAGAATTGTCCATTACCCTCCCCCAGATAATAATCCGTGTCCATGATAACTATGGCCCCACCCTTGTCAGCCTGAGTAATGACAATGTTTTTGTTATCTCTAAGTTGTTGCAATGCCTGTTGTTCATTGGTGGATAGATTGTGTTTCAAAGGAACAAACTGATCTAACTTGAAGTGTATATCCTGGAGTACTGCCTGTTGAAAAACAGCTACATTAAGGTTCATAGGTGGTACAAAATTGGATTTGTGACATTTAAACTCATTAGATCTTTGAGAGTTTGGTCTAGACCCACAGAAAAGTTTAAGGTTAATCCTGCAACAAAAGTCATTAATATCATTCACTATGTCCGATTCATCCACAAAAAACCCAGGAACAAAGTTCAGACCTTTATTCAGAAGTTACTTTTGGTCATCTGTTAAAACAGTTTTAGAAATGTTCAAAATGTTACAATCTATTGTCTCATAAACGTTTGTAGAAGACCCTCGATTGTGTCTATCTTTGTACCTTCTATGTTTTCACCCACCCCTCCTCCTAATGCATTTAAAGGGTGGGTCTGATTTTTTGATTTTTTAGAAACCGGGGATTCCATAGTATTTAGCCCCTTCAGTGTCTGTAGTGGAGGAGTCCTCTGCTGATGTACTGCTGTGTATGTATGGGACCCCTTCAATATTGATCTGGGTCTTTTTTTGTTCCTACCAGGGTTCTGTCTGGTATCCATAAATCTGACATTTTTAGTAGTCAAAAGGTCATCCCCTCTGGTAATCTGTTAAATCCCTATTAAATTTTTTATTTTTTTTTATCCTTGATTTGTTTTTCAAACACAAGAAGTTCTTTTGACAGCTTGTTAAGGCATATAGAGAATTGTGAGTGTCCCTCACAAGTTTTGACTTCCCCACACAGGTCACCAACCTCTTTGATGTTGGTTTCAGTAGTTCGTTCATAATAATAACTTAGGATTCGAACAAAGTTCATAGATCCCTGTTGGGCCTGAAACCATTCATTGGTCAAGGTTTCATCAATCTTACTTACCAAAGGTTGGATCTTAATTCTCAGACCCCTGGGGGTTATTTCCTTATTCAAGTAGGCCTTGAAAAGCCTCAAATGCCATATATTTGTTCTCAAACTTTTTATACTTTTACTGAGTTTGTGAAAAGCAATGTTGCAGCTGTCAGCTGGATTGGTTTGTTGTGGAATACCATTCTGGGTGGATATAAAAAAACACCAATATAATTTTTATCAGCACAGAGCCCCTGAAGTATTGTTTCCAGATCCATGACAATATGTGGATCTCTTCAGATCCCAAAGTATGCATGCCACTATACATGAGTCAAAATATAGTATAGAGGGTATATGCCACAGGCTGTCAAGATTACTGTCCTGATAACCCCCCCTAAGGTTAATATATATCCAATTTAGTAGAGATTAATCGAGAAACCAGAGAGGCAATCTAGGCACTTCCCAAGCATCATATTAATGAAGATAGATATAAATAAGTTGTGACCAGTCAGCTTTGGCCACAAACCGGCATAAAGGGAACTAGATAATAGAACCCCCTTCAGATATGACTGTAGCCATAACAAACAACATCCTTATTAAAAGTAATAAGTACTGTTCATACAATAATCAAAAGTGTAGAGATTCACTTGTAATCACATAAAAGTGAAATAAGTTAACAAAAACGTAGCCAAGCAGTATCCTAATGAAGTTGTTGAGTATATACAGGCAAAAATACTCAGAATATCCCTTATAAGTACAAATGATTGAACATCATGTAGTCAAAATGTTTATATGACAGTGTACTATATTGAAAAGTTGCACCAATGATAACATTCATGGTACAGAAACCCCCAAAATACTCTATTTAGTCATGGGCAAATGGGTAATATTTTATAAAATCAAACACACACCGTTTCGGTAATCACTGAAGGCCTTGTGCCACTCCACTTTCAGAAAAGAACTATTTGGTTGGTCTCGCATTTAGATTGTTAGGTATAATGACCCATCAAAACAAGAGAGATGGTCTTCGTGGTTATATATTATTAATTTAAGAATAAGATATGATGGCAGATAATACTATGCAATCAACAATGTATTGATGTTGCCCAACCCTATTGATAGTGTGGCCTTATCGGCTTAAAAAAGCACAATCCATAACAAACAACATCCTTATTAAATGTAATACGTACTGTTCATACAGTAACCAAAAGTGTAGAGATTCACTTGTAATCACATAAAAGTGAAATAAGTTAACAAAAATGTTGCCCAACCCTATATAATATAGTGTAGCCTGTTCGGCTTAATACATCTCAATCCAGCTCGATTAGTACCAAACTATTAAAACATCCTCGTTGTATTTAAATTTTCTGAAAAAATGGTTTAACATGCAATCGCAGCGAGTATGGAAATTCCCTTATAATAACATGAACATGCAACTAGTTGCAATACATCCTTTCAGAAACCAAATTGAGTCAGCTAGTTTCAACAGGGTTGCCACCCCTCCGTTTTTTTTCCGGACTATCCGGAAATCAAACTGATTCTCCAGTAGTCTGGAAAACACTGTACAAACTCCGATATTCTGCTTCAAAAAGGAAACAGACTGTCGGAGTTTGTAAATCGGCTGATTAACATCAGCCAAAAGCAGGCAGCAGGAATGGAAAAAGAGGGTGTTCCTGCCAGATGATGTCATAATGACATAACAAAATGGGCAGAATCTGGACAGGAGAGGGGGTGTGATGGGCGGGGTTACTGGCAACGCAAGGGGTGTGGCTTTACTCCGGTTTTAGCCACGACAAAAGGTGGCAAACCTAAGTTTCAAAAGTAACTTTATCAAGATGGCTGACTGTATTTCCTTTGTCTGTAAAAAGTTGGGTTTTTAGTCCTACTTAATCCCTTAGCAGTAAGAATAGTTCTTACCCCCTGCCACGTTTGTGGAGATAGACGGTTGTAGGAACATATGTCTGTTATATGAAGAAGTCTCCCTATAAGGAGAAATGAAAATCGCTTAATAAAACGGACCTTATATTTCATTTGTGGGTGACCAGTGGAGTGATTTTCTAGCTTTCTTATCCAGTTTGTGCTTCCAAAGATCCTCAAAGTGAATGGCAATACTTCACCCATAGTTTGTTTAATGCCCTTATTGCTCTCGTCTGCACAGCACGTTTCTGTTCCTGCTGCCCCTAGTCTTCTACCCCTCTTAAGAGGCCTAGGGAGCAGGATTTCTCTGAGGATGCTGCTGCTGATTCTGGCGAAGAGTCCTTGACTTACTCCTCCCAGATTTCTTCGCCTTTTGACTATGATTTTGAGGGAGAAGAGTCTGTTAGTCCTGACTTTCCTTTTGAGTAGATTTCATTTGGTGATGCTGTTTCCAGAATGCTGGAAGTTTTCAAATGGGACTCTGCTCAAGTGTCTGATGTTCAGAAGAGGTACTATGACCTTTTGCATATGGAGTCTCTTTGGCCAGCTGCTGTCTCTGCAGTTGTTGCTGCTTTGCTGGATGCTTTTTGTACTGCTTCTTAGGCTCCTGATTTTCGACCCCCCTGCTCCCAAAAAACTGATAAATTTTATAAACTGCCTGAGGACTGCAAGTTATACAAGTGTCCCTCTGCTGACCCCTCTCTGGTGTCAGTGGCTTCTGATCAGCCTTTCAAATTGTTGCCTTACACTAAATTGCTGCAGTCTAAGGACAGCTGGGTAAGAAGGTGTACAATTCTGCTTCCCTAGCCTTTAGAGCTTTTAACTGTCAGACACACACTTATTTATTTTTATTTAACATTTGTTTACCAGGAAAGTCCAACTTGGAATGAAGCCAATTTTCAGTGGAGGCCCAGGGAGAAATGCTCCAGATGCATGTCTTTGTGACGTGGGAGGAAATCGGAGCACTCGGAGGAAGCCCACATGAACGCAGGGAGGACATGCAGACTCCACACAGAAGGCACCCCAGCCAAGAATTGAACCGGAGACCCTCTTGCTGTGAGGCGATAACGCTACCACTGCGCCATCCTATGACTAGGTATGTCTTGGCTCTTCTCTCTCAGACCTGTCAGGCTATTTTTGATCTCCCTGATTTTGAGCTGAAGGCCTTTCCTCTTGCTTCGCTTGGCATGATCTCCCAAGTAGCTCGCCATTCCTTTAAATGTGGCTTTGATGCAGCTGATGCTTTATCTAGGGCTGCTGCTGTTTCAGAGAGGTATTCCTGGCTCAGACTTTCATCCTTTACATCATGATATCAAGGCTAAACTGATGGATGCTCCTGTGGATAGTAAACATTTGATGTTATGTAGTCCAATCTCACCTACATTCTTACCCGTGGGTTCGGAGCTGAACCTCGGCTCCAACTCGGCCATACTCTAGCTCAAAGTCTTCAATTGGCTCGTGGCTAAGAGGTATCCCATGCTGCACTGCTCCCTATCCCCAGATCTTGTTTGCCGCTCATACAGCTGAGACGTGGTTTCGCTGTTGGCCGTGGCTAAGTATAACTTTCTTCTACTTTTTAGTAGTTTGTTGCTCCAAAAGGTATTTTCATAGCTAGTCTCTGTTTTTTGATAAGAAAACTGTTTGTGTAGCCTGTTTGGCTTCTTGTCTTAGTTATCCTAATTGCCTTTCTCCCTTTTTACAGGCTAGGCCCGTTTCAGTTAGAGGACCTAGTCCTCCCTTGTTTGTTTGTCAGGGCCGTTTAAGTTAGAGGTCCTTTCTCCCTGTGGTGTTTATTGTCTATGACCGTTTAATTTAGAGGCATAGTTCCCGCGTTTTTCTGTTGTTGGTGTCGGGTTTGTCTTCCGATATTGTGTGCAGTGTCATACCAATATGTCTAAGGTTAGAAAAGAAAACAAGCCTTCGGGCTTCAAAAATTCTGATAAGTGTGGATATAAAATGTCTATTACTGATGGGCACTCTGTGTGTGTGTGTATTGCTTAGGGGCTAGCCACCTCCAAGAATCCTGTGTGTTCTGTCATGCCTTTAGCCCACGCGTTCTTCAAGAGAGGAAGAACAAACTGATTCTGAAGGTTCATAGGTTGATAGTAGGCTATCTGCCCTAGGGCATTTATAAGCCTAGCCAGAGTGTGTTTGGCTTTCGCCACCCTTTTAGATTAGTTGATTGTGCCTCTGTATAGTAGGTCACAGAAGGTAGCCCTTTTTAAGGTTAGTTTACTGTACCTTTGTCAAGCAGGGACACAGAAGAGATCCCAGGGGTAAACTTACGATCTCCCATCCACTCGTCAAGATTTCTCTTGAAGAGGGTCAGTGAGGGGCTCTGCCTAACATGTATTGGGATTTTGTTCCAGAGTGAGGGGAGCCTCTGGGATATGAATCTATCCCTCCAGCATGTCCTATTTATTTCTGTGCTGAGGTTCAAGTCCCTAGAGCGTGTAGCTCTAAGGGATTTGGATTTCCTGAGGTGAAGCATGTCCATTAATTCTGGGTTGGACATGGCTTTATACGTCAGACACAGATCGCCTCTGAGTAGGCGGTACGCAACTGAGTAGAGCTGGAGTTTCTTTAGCCAAACTGCATAGGGCATCTGTTTGAGCCCCGTGATCCTCTTGGTGTGGTACTTTTGGGGTCTTTCCAGTTGCTGCAGGTGTCGGGTAAGGTACATTCCAAATTGGGGCATTGTATTCAATTATGGGCCTGTTAAGTGATGAGTAGAGGGGCACAATGACCTCTCTTGATCTAGATGTGAATCCTTTCATGATAAGGTGGGTTATATAGAAGGTCCTTCTAACCACTTTGGCAAAGGAGAGATTGCTATCTACCTGGGGTCCCCAAATCCCTAATTACTTCTTCCGTACTTAATGGATTACCACCTATGTGGTAATTTGTGAGCACTTTGTTTTTCCCAAAGGGGATGACTATGCACTTTTTGGTATTTAGCTTTAGGCCATGGCTCTGGCACCAGTTATCCATCTCTGTGAGACCCTTTTGGAGGATGCTTGTGTCAGCCGGAGAGTCGATTACAGCACCCAGTTTGCAGTCATCTGTGAACTTGGTCAGCCATAGTCCACCCGTGTTATCCTGTACCTCGGAGAAATGTATACCGAACAAGAGAGGTCCCAGGACTGAGCCTTGTGGGACACCACTTGTAACTGGTTTAGAGTCTGACATGGCATCTGCTATTCTGACCATGTGGGTTCTATTCCTGAGCCAGTTTGCAACCCATCTTGTGGCATAGGGGTTGATATTTAAGCTGGTGAGCTTATTTATGATGCCCGAGTGTCGAAGGCTTTTGCGAGGTCCAGGTAGGCTGTGTGGACTACCTTCCCTTCATCTATGGCTTTGGTAACTGTTTCAAAGAAGTCGACCAGGTTCAGTAGGCAAGATCCGCCCTTAACAAAGCCAAATTGGGTAGGAGCCAGTGTCTGGAGGTTCCCAATTTCTTTGTTTATGATTTTCATGATGATACGCTCCATAGCTTTGCAGACCAGGCTAGTCAGGCTTATAGGGAGATAGTTTCCGGGGTCTGTTGTGGCACCACCTTTGTGGAGTGGGAACACTGTTGCTGTACGCCATTCCTTGGATACATATCCTGTAGTAAGGCTGAGATTGAATAGTGACTTTATATGAGGGTTTAGTTCTTCTTGGAGCTCGTGTAAGACGCAGCCCGGGACACCGTCTGGTCCCATTGATGCTGTTTTTTGCTTTGGGAGAGGACAGCTCTCACCTGTGCATCTGTGATCACAGGAAGGCTACACTCTGTTGGGATAGACATTTGCTCTTTTGGGGGGGAAGGGGGGGAGTTTGCACTGAACCTTTCTGCCAGGATGTTGGCAATGTCAGTGGGTTCAGTGTATTTTTTGTCATTTTGCACTAACTCAGAGCATATCTGAGAGTTGCCTCCCAGGTTTCTGACATAACTAAAGAAGGCCTTGTGATTATCTTTAGTGTCTTGTGCAATTTTTCTTTCAAAGCTGGCCTTAGATGATTTTATGAGGGATCTTAGTTTCTTGCTAGTACTGATCAGAGATGCCTTCCCTTTTTGGGATTTTGCTCTATCATGTAGTAGCTTTCTCCTTCTGTTGTATAGCTTATTTATGGCTGGGGTCCACCAGACATGTCTCCTGGCTTTGGAGGAGTGAGTCTTGGTTTTATTTGGGATAGCATGCTCCATGCATTCCTGTAGGTGTCCATAGAATGCTTTTGTAAAGGATTCTGCATTTTGGGCCGTATTTTCCACTGGCCCGGGGGCTTTGAAGGATTCCACCTCTGTTTTGAGAAGTGTGAAGTTTGCTTTTGAGAAGTTCTTCACTGTGGTTTCCTTTGCTAGGGGTGGGGACAGAATATGGATGTCCAGTGAGATTAGTTTATGGTCTGATCTTACCAATGAGGGGTATACCTCCGGTGTGGATCATAGAGACCCCATGTTGGTGATGACCAGATCCAGTATGTTTTCCCCTCTTGTGGGAGTGGTGACCAGTTGTTCCATAGCATTTGAGTTTATAAATTCTAGCAACCATTGGGCGAGGGTGCTTGGGCTTGAGTAGTTTTCCCAATCAATGTTTGGGTAGTTGAAGTCACCCAATATAATGGTGTTTGGAGAGACCTTCATATTCTCCAGTGTTCTCAGGAAAGCCGAGTGAGGTTCCTGTGTTTGGAAGGTGGTCTGTAGCAGGCTACAAACTGAAAGGCAGTTTTGCCCACTGTTAGTTGCACATGGATGGTCTCCGATGCTTTGTGCAGTGCCACTAACCTGGAGGTGTATGTATCTTTGATAAATATGGATACTCCCCCTCCTTTTGTGGTTTGGTCCGAGTTTTGGGGCCGGAAAGCATGGTATGAAGTATAACCTGTTAGTGCTGGGGTGCTCTCGGGAGCCTTGAACCAGGTTTCTGTTACTGCACAGATATCGATATTCTCCATACTGAGGAGAGTCTCGAGTGCGTGCATCTTGAGGTTTAGACTTCTGGCGTTGAGCAGCATTACCCTTAGTTTTTTTTTTTCTTTGTGTTGTCTATGGAGGTGGGTTTGTCTTTTGAGCCTTGCCTAAAAAAGGCACAATGGGGGAGGCAAGACCCTTTGCCAGTATTCGAAAACCCAGGGGTGACAGGTGCAAGCCGTCCTTAGCGAAGCAACGTGGCTTGTCGAGTATGTCACCCCAGGCTGACAGACACTGGATCCCCTTTGAATGACACCAATACTTTAGCCAATTGTTAAAATTGATCATTTTGTCTTTATACTGTGGCATCATTCTTGGTGAGGGTAAGATGCTTCTCAAGGTCAGGGTCATACCGGCCTGGGCTACATGATCAGAGAGCTCCTCTATGTCTTTTTTCATGTAGTCCAGGGAGGTACGTCTCAGGTCATTCACACCAGCATGGACAATGATGAAGTCATATTTGTACTTCCTTTGGAGTGACCTGAGTGCTTGTGTTATGTGGCGGATCCTGGCACCCGACGGGCAGCTTACAGTGACCTTCTCCTTGTTCAGCCTGGTGAGTGGGACGTCAGTGTGTCTGACAATAGAGTCACCTATTTACAAGTGTATTATCTTTAGTGTCTTGTGCAATGTGTTTTGTTTAGCCTTAAGGGCTGTGACTGTGAGACACACTGACTTTGTGTGCTATGTGGGTATTGTTTCGTGGTAGGGGTTGCTTGGATGTCTGCTTTGGAAGTCTCTGCTGCTTAGGCAGATTTTTATTTAGAGCCTCCGAGTATGTTTTTGTGTGTTTGTGTTTGGTTTGCTGATGCGATAAGTCTATGTGAGACTGAATTTGTGGTGTGTGTGGTTACCTTCTCCTCCTGACAGGCTGTGCCAGTACTGGGTTGAGAGAGCTTAGCCTCCAGTTTGGCTATATAGTTGCATCTCTCACATATATTTGACCTTGTTGGGAGGAGGAGAGGGTGGTCTGTATACATAAGGCAGTTGTAACATTGCCTCAAGATTCCCAGATTCACCAGCTGGACTGGAGAGTAAACCCGAAACTGACCTTTGGACATGCCTGAATAATATAGGGAACTACTTATTGACTGATCAGAAAAAAACAATAGGGAGCAAGTGCTTAAAAGGAGTATAAGAGGATGTAGTGCTTAAGTTTGTTAGTGTTTACCTATGAGATTACTTAAATGAGTAAGTGCAGGGCTTTAGAATGAAAATAGAGTGCTTATTTTGAGATTTAGAGCAATTCTAAGGGAAAAAGTGAAGAGCAGACTTTGTGGAGCTGGGAACAGTTTAAACCTGTTTAAACGGCGCTGCCCGACACCGCTCTGTGCGCAAGAATGCGCAAAAAGAGAGTTGCAGGGTTTTAAGAGAGAGATATCAAGGAGTTTGGAATTGACCCAAAATGGCCAGGGATTACTGAAACCCTCCGAAGAAGACTTAGAGAGGCCTTCCAGTTCTAAGTCCTCTCCCTCTAAAGCAGACAAGACCTCTAAATCACAAAAACGCTCTCCGACTCCATCAGTTTTATCGGAACCGCCATAGAAAGTTGCCAAGTCTGCTTCAGCTTCCTCGGCCCCATTGGCTTCGGAGCCGAAGGAAGTGGGGGCTGAAGAAAGTGCGTGAATTGACTGTCAACATCGGCTCCCAGTCTCTCGGAGCCAGTGACCAAGATACTTGTTCGGAGCCGGTCTCTAGTTTCTAGACCAGTTTCTCCTTCTCGTAAGTTTCCATCTGTAGGGAGGTCCAGATCTCTGACCTTATCCTCTAGGTCCTCCAGGACTCTCTCGGACGATGATGTGGATAGAGTGGTACAGAGACTGCTCCAATCACCGGTGTTGGCCAAATTGTTTTTGGCTCCAGCCCAATCGGCCCCGGAGCCTGTCACCCATCCATCCTTGTATGTTCCTTCTCTGAGCCTTTCTCGGCCTTCGGAGCCAGAGTTGTTGGTTCCGTCTGATGCCTTTGCGTCGGCTACAGTAGCCCATCCTGGCATCTCTGTTCCGATCTCCGCTCCAACCCCGTCGGCGAGTTCCAGGGCTCGTATTTCCTCGGTCGGACCCGAGGGAGAGGTCTCAGGTCAATCTTCGGCTCCGAACCTCCCGCTCGGTGCTTCGGCACGGGTGAGCTTGGGCCCTGCTTCGGACCGTCTCCCTTCGGCTCCGAGGGATTCCACTGTTGGTCGTTCTTCGGAGCCGGGGGGGATCAGCTTTCGAGGTCATGCGGAGCGTGCTGGCCAGGTCCTCATCTGCGTCTGATGGCACAGACACTGTACCCCCTCCAGCACCGGTATCAGTTTATCACCCTCTGCCCTTGCACAGCGGAGACCCAAGGCCTCAGGATACCTCCATGAATAGTCCTCAACTTTCTGAGGTCTCCCCAGAGTGTTTGTCTGAGGAGCCCCCCAGAAAAGAGTGCAAGAGGAAGCAGATTGACTCCCAGGATGAGTGTGTCACTTCAGACACCGACCTCGAGTAGGCAGAGGGGCCCCCCAAGTCGTCCTCTGAAGATATCTCTTTCTCAGATATCCTGGAGATCTTGAAGCAGAGAGGTGACTGGCCCTCCAAATCTCCCTCTGAGGAGGAGAAGGCCTTTGGGTTTCAACCCTCCGCCTCTTGAGTTTCTTCCCTGTTCGATGAACTCCTGGATGTTGTTTGTCGAAGGGTGTGGGAAACCCCTGACACTGTGGAATCAGTCCCCAGGAGACCCAACAAGTTTCTCTCCGTTTCCGCTGACAAGGAATTTCTCACAAAGGGCGTTCCAGTAGATGACATGGTGGTGGCAGCAGCCACCAAGAAAGAACTAGCTGAGACTTCATCTACCGTCCATCCCCCTAACAAGGAGTCAAGGACCATGCACCGGTATGGGAAGCATATGTTTTCTTCAGCGGCCTTTACTCTGCGGTCGCTGAATTATTTGTCACATTTTACAAGGCTCCAAAGAGATCTCCTAAAAGAGCTTGGAGAGTCTCTGCAGGGTAACGTTTCTGACATAGTGGCTCAGAAGGTCAATGCCCAGATGTCTATCCTAAATTCCATTACTAACTCCTCCATGAGGCTGATCTCGCATGCAGCCGATGGAGCGAGTAGGGCAGCGAGTTCAGGAGTCTCGCTTAGGAGGCACTCCTGAATGCGCCTGTGTAATTTTGCGGAGACCTTCAAGTCTCCGTTCACCAACGCCCCATTTGACGGTTTGTCATTTTGGAACCAAGGGGAAGGATACTCTCACTAGGTGTGAGCAAGAAGGAAAAACCCTGTCTGCCGTGGGAGTCTGTTTTTCCATGCCTTCTAGACCTTATCCCAAGGCCCAGAAGGATGGGAACATGTGGTTCAGAAAGCCGCAGAGGTTTTTTCAAGATGCAGAAAGTGATTCCCCCTCCAGAGGCAGGGGAGGGGATGGTAACTCAGGTAGACGCCACCCTAGAGGCAGAGGAAGCCCGCATAACCAGGGGGACCACGATTCCTTTCGCATTTCCTCCTACCAGCGCTCCTGATGGGAGGCCCGACTGTGCTTCTCCAGAGCCAGTCGGGGGTTGCATTTCGCTATACCCAGAAGCCTGGCAAGGCATCACCCAGGACGATTGGGTATTAAAGATAATTTCCAGAGGATATCATATTCCCTTCTCTTCTCATCCCCCGCCAACCAAGAGAATCCTGGATGCTCCACCCAGTCAAAGGGATTCCGCAGCTTCAGAAGTTCAAAAGCTGCTAGCAAAAGGAGCCATCCAGAATGTCCCTTCAGACCAGCTCTGATTAGGGACTTACTCAAGATTCTTTTTGGTGCCGAAAAGAACAGGGGACCTGAGACCCATCTTGGATCTCAGCCACTTGAACCTCCATGTAAAAAAGTCCAAGTTCTGAATGGTCACTTTACAGTCTATTCTCCCATTGTTGGGGAAAGAAGTATGGATGTGCTCCATCAACCTCAAGGATGCTTACTACCATATAAAGATGGACAGGGCATCCAGAAGTCATTTACGCTTCCGGCTGGGAGCCAGTCATTTTCAGTTTCTAGCACTGCCCTTTGGTCTCACCACAGCCCCCAGGGTGTTCAACAAATGTATGGAAGTGGTGACGGCTCACTTGAGATGTCAGGGATTCCAAGTGTTTCCGTACCTAGACGACTGGCTCCTGTCTGCCACCACCAGGCATCTACTACTACAGACCAGGGACGCCACCATTGCGCTGTCAACGATTGGGTATCGCACTAAACTGGGAAACGTCTGCCTTGTTGCCCCCGCAGAGTGGCACCTTTATAGGTGCCTAGTTAGACACCGTGCTCATGAAGGCTTTCTTAACACAAGAAAGAATTCAGGTTTTGCAATAACAAGTCTACGCGTTGCTTCCACTGAAAAATGTAAAGGCAAAAATGGTTTTCAAATTGTTAGGGACAATGGCTGCTACAATTATGCTAGTCCCTCTTGCAAGACTAGACATGAGGCTCCTTCAGTGGCTGCTCTTTGCTCAGTGGTCCCTACAACACCTTCCGCTTTCCTATCTTATTATGCTTACAGACAAGTGCAAGCGGGATCTACGCTGGTGGCTTCAGACCAGCAATCTCAATGTGGGAAAGCCCTTCGTTCCACCTCCTCCAGTTGCCACGGTGACCACAGATGCCTCCCAGATTGGGTGAGGGGGGCATTATCTTGGCAGGACAGTCCAAGGCACGTGTCAAGAGCACGAGATACATTTGCATATCAATGTCTTGGAGATGAGGGCAGTGCTATTAGCATTGCAAGCACTCCAGAGCTTTCTTCCTCTCGGGACGATTGCAGTTCACTCGGACAACATGTCGGTGGTATGGTATCTGAACAAACAGAGGGGATCCAAGTCGTATCACCTTTGCAGAGAGGCTATTTGAGTGTGGCAGTGGACAGCATCTTCCCGCGCTTTCTTGTGGCAATGCACATTCTGGGGAAGTCCAACATGATTGCCGACAGGTTGAGCAGAGCTATTCTAATGCCTCACGAGTGGTCCCTGAACAAGCAGGTTGCAGAGCAGATTTTCCGCAGATGGGGGTCAGCCTTGCTGCGATCTATTTGCCAATCCCGTCAATACCAAGTGCAGCAGCTACTTCACCCTCATCCCCCCTCAGGGGGAGACACCCAGGGGCGCTCTAGTTCACGGTTGGCCCACCAGTCTACTTTATGCCTTCCCACCTGTTCCTCTGATAGCAAAGGTTATTCAGAAAGCACAATTCTTGGGAAGCAGAATGATTCTGATTGCTCCACACTGGCCTCGTCAAATTTGGTTCCCCTTTCTCTATCCCTATCTCATGGATGTCCCCTGGATTCTGGACCCACAGCCAGACCTATTGACTCATATGTCAGGGCAGTTCCATCCCTCTCTTCAGAACCTCCGGTTGACAGCTTAGCTACTCCAGTTCCATCACTAGTCAGGCTTCATCATTTTTCTCCGGAAGTAGTTCATATTCTGTCTTCTTCCCATAAGCCTTCGACTAGGAAGATTTATTCCAGTAAATGGAAAAGATTCTCCATCTGGGCTCATGAAAGGCAGATTGACCCTTACACTGCACCAATTTCATCAGTTCTGGAATTTCTCTCCATGCTTTTCAGTCGGGTCAGCTGCCGCAACCATTAAAGTTCAGTTAGCGGCTATCTTTACCTTTCGTGTCGCTAATGAACCCAGTCTAATGGCGCATAGACTTTGTAAGGCATTTTTAAAGGGCACTATGATGCTTCAGCCCCCAGTCTTTGATCCCATAATGCCATGGGACCTCAGTTTTGTGCTACAGCGTCTCACTTCGTCTCTCTTTGAGCCTGCAGCTACTTGTGACTTGAAATATTTGTCATGGAAGACCGTCTTTTTGGTAGCCATCACTTCAGCTAGGCGAGTCTCGGAGCTCCAAGCTTTGTCAGTTAGACCTCCTTACTTGGTATTTCACAAGATTAGGGTTTCCCTCGGACCAAATCCTTCCTTTATGCCAAAGGTTGCTTTGGATGTTCGTGTTTCACTGTTGCAGTCATTACAATTGGGTTATCTTGCTGGCAGGCTACCTGCAGTCGGCCCGAGTTCCAAAGTCTAGGTCCGGCGTCTTTTGCTGTCGCCTCCTCCTTGACATCAGTGCGCCAGGGGTATAAAAGATGCAGCCAACGCCATTTTCTCCAGTCTTTCTTGCCACATGGTGCCCGAAGCAAAAGCAGTTTGCAAGTGCCGGTCGGCCGACTCCTGAGATTTTCAAATTTGAATTTCAGATCCGAAGTCTTCATTAAAGCTAAGTACCCCGTTGGGGAAACTTTTTTCTTGCTCCAGACCGATGTCAGAAAAAGTTAATAATTGTATTTCTTGTGGGAAGCAAATACCGCATAAGGATTTTCATTCTAACTGTATTCCTTGCCTAGGCTCTGACCACGACGTTGCTAGGTGTCAGTTTTGTGCTAGATTTAACCAACGCACTATTGGGCGTCTGTACGATTTTGCATTTCATTACTTTGGCAGAAGATTCAATTATATAATGCCTTCGGAACAGCCGACTACCGGAGTTTATAAAAAGCGCAAAGAAAAGGACAGACATCCGAGGTCCAAAAACCGATGACGAGGCTTCCGCTAGGCCTGTCGCCGGTTCTCAGTGAGGTGCTTTCGCAGCCCCTGACACCCGCTACCTCAGAGCCACAGGCTGCTTCCGAATCCCACGTGGAGCGACTAGGCCACTGAAAACTCAAGGTATTGGACACTCGGAAACTATTCCCTCAGATGGGTCCGGAGCCGCTGAGCAGGCATCTGCTTCTGAGAGTGTTTTCACGCCTACACAGTTATATGTAAAGCCAACTTCAGCTTCAAAGGCAAAGACGAAAGCAGCTCTAAAGACAAAGAAGCAAGTACAGCATTCTCCTGGACAGGCCTCCATGCCTAAAAAACAGATACTTAAAATGGCCGAAGACCTAATTACTTTGATCAGGGGTTCCCATTCCCCTCCTGATAAGAGGCCTAGGCAAGTGATAGAATATGAATCTTCAGATCAGGTTTCCATTTCCTCTGATTCCTCTTCTGAACATGAATATTCCTTTCCTCCCTATGAGGATTCTGATGCTGAAGAATCTATCCCTTCAGCCTCTCCTCCTGAGGATTATTCTTTTGGGGAGACCCTGCATACTATGAGGGAGCATTTCTACTGGGAGAGCCAAGATTACTCAGAATCCAAGAAAAGGCTTAGAGACTTCCTTTTATTACCTCAGCACGGGCCGCTTGCTATTCCTCCTGTTTTAGACATTGTAGATGATGTATTTTCAGAGTCCGGTTTATCTCCTGACTCTTTACCGCCAGCTCCTGTTAAGCCAGACAGATACTACAGCGTTCCGGATTCACATAAATTTCTTTACTAAAACCCTGCTGCTGACCCAGAAACTATTTCTCAGAGTCCCAAGGGGGTCAAGGCTTCCACTGCAAAAAACCCTATCCCCTCTGATAGGGATTCAAGGGCACTGGACAGATGGGGGGAAAAGATTTATACTTCTGCTACCTTGGCTGTATGAGCTTTAAATTGTCAGTTTCATATGCTTAAATATCAGCAATATTTTATGTCACTGCTTAAACAGAAAATGTTGACAAATTCAGAATGTGTAGAAAACAAAGAAATGCAGGATTTATTGCATGCAGCTGAACAAGTGGGAAAGCATAATTTGCAATGTGGTTTTGATTCTCTAGAGGCCTCCTGCAGGGCCGTAGTTACAGGTTCTGTCATTAGGAGGCATGCTTGGTTAAAAGAACAGAATCTGCCTGATCATGTTAAAGCAAAACTAATAGATGCTCCATTACAACATGATACCTTGTTTGGTGTTAAAGCAGAAGAAGCGTTGAAGAAAATGGAGGACAATGCTAAATCTATGCAAACCAGTGAAGGATTTCTTACAGGTACAGCCTCCCAGATTTAGCAGGAACTGGCCTACAAAGAATTGGTCCTTTCCAGTGTCAGACAGGCCACAAAGAGGCAGATACAGATGCCCCAGAGGCAGATCATAGCCCCAAGGCTCATACGGGCCTAAACAATGGGGTGCTTCTACCTCTAAAAGTGGAGAGGAAAAATCACAGCCGTACAGGAAACAGTCTCAATGACTTTCCCCTGCCAGTACCAAGCACTTATCGTCTGGCAGCTCCTTTGGGGGGAAAACTAGCACTTTTTTCACAAAATTGGCACATGATCACCCAGGACAAATGGGTCTTAAATATCGGATCACCCAGGACAAATGGGTCTTAAATGTCATATCTCAAGGCTACAGGTTCCACATGTTCATTGTGTTTCACTGTTGCAGTCATTACTCTTGAGGTTTTCCTGCTGGCAAGGCTACCCGCAGTCGGCCTGAATTCCAAAGTCTTGGTCCGGCGTCGTTTGCTGTCGCTTCTTCCCTGACGTCAGTGCGCCAGGGGTATAAAAGATGCAGCCAACGCCATTTTCTAAAGTCTTTCTTGCCGTGCGGTGCCCGAAGCAGAAGCCGTTCGCAAGTGCCGGTCGGTAACTCCTGAGATTTTCGTGTTCGAATTTCAGATCCAAAGTCTTCATTTAAAGCTAAGTACCCCGTTGGGGAAACTTTTTTCTTGCTCCAGACCGATGTCAGAAAAAGTTAATAATTGTATTTCTTGTGGGAAGCAAATACCTCATAAAGACTTCTATTCTTATTGTATTCCTTGCCTAGGCCCTGATCACTACGTAGCTAACTGCAAATTTTGTGCTAGATTTAACCAACGCACTATTAAGCGTCGGTACGATTTTGCATTTCATTACTTTGGCCGAAGATTTAATTACACAGTGTTGTCGGATAGCCATCCGACTACCGCAATTCACAAGAAACGCAAGGAAAAGGAAAAGGACAGGCATCCGAGGTCCAAAACTGACGACGAGGCTTCTTCTAAGCCAGTCGCCGGTTCTCAGTGAAGTGCTTTCGCAGCCCCTGACGCCCGCTACCTCAGAGCCGCAGGCTGCTTCCGATTCCCACGTGCAGCAGACTAGGCCTCTGGAAACTCAAAGTATTGGACACTTGGAAAATATTCCCTCAGATGGATCTGGAGCCACTGAGCAGGCATCGGCTTCTGAGGGTGTTTTCAGGCCTACCCAGTTATATATAAAACCGACTACAGCTTCAAAGACTAAAGCACGACTAAAGACAAAGAAACAAGTGCAGCAAGCCCATGGACAGGCCTCCATGCCTAAAAAACAGATGCTCAAAATGGACGAAGACCTAATTACTTTGATCAGGGGTTCCCATCCCCCTCCTGAGAAGAGGCCTAGGCAAGAGAAAGAATATTAATCTTCAGATCAGGTTTCCATTTCCTCTGACTCCTCTTCTGACCAAGAATATTCTCCCCCTCCCTATGAGGATTCCGATGCTGAAGAATCTATCCCTTCAGCCTCCCTTCCTGAGGATTATTCTTTTGGGGAAACCCTGCATACCATGAGGGAGCACTTCCACTGGGAGAGCCAAAACTACTCAGAATCTAAGAAAAGGCTTAGAGATTTTCTTTTACTGCCTCAGCACAGGCCTCTTGCTATCCCTCCTGTTTTAGACATTGTAGATGATGTATTTTCAGAGTCCGGCCTGTCCCCTGACTCTCTACCCCCTGCACCTGTTAAGCCAGACAGATATTACAGGGTTCCAGATTCACATAAATGTCTTTATAAAAACCCTGCTGCTGACCCAGAAACTATTTCTCAGGGTCCCAAAGGGGTCAAGGCTTCCACTGCAAAAAACCCTATCCCCTCTGATAGGGATTCAAGGGCACTGGACAGATGGGGGAAAAAGATTTACACTTATGCTACCTTGGCTGTGAGGGCTTTAAATGGTCAATTTCATATGCTTAAATATCAGCAATACTTATTGTCACTGCTTAAACAGAAAATGTTAACAAATTCTGAATGTGCAGAAAACAAGAAAATGCAGGATTTATTGCATGCAACTGAACAAGTGGGAAAGCATACTTTGCAATGTGGTTTTGATTCTCTGGAGGCCTGTTGCAGGGCCGCTGTTACGGGTTGAGGCGACATGCTTGGTTAAAGGAACAGAATCTGCCTGATCATGTTAAAGCAAAATTATTAGATGCTCCATTACAGCATGATACTTTGGTGTTAAAGCAGAAGAGGTGTTGAAAAAAATGGAGGACAAAGCGAAATCTATGCAGACAGTTAAGGATTTCTTACAGGTGCAGCCACCCAGATTTAGCAGGAACTGGCCTACAAAGAATTGGTCCTTTCCAGTGTCAGACAGGCCACAAAGAGGCAGATACAGATGCCCCAGAGGCAGATCCCAGCCCCAAGGCTCATACAGGACTAAACAATGGGGTGCTTCTACCTTCAAAAGCGGAGAAGACAAATCACAGCCATACAGGAAACAGTCCCAATGACTTTCCTCTGCCAGAACCAAGCACTTATCTTTTGGCAGCCCCCTTAGAGGGAAAACTAGCACTTTTTTCACAAAATTGGCACATGATCACCCAGGACAAATGGGTCTTTAACATAGTGTCTCAGGGCTTACAGGTTCCACTTCCCCCCCTGCCAAAGGCAAAAGGTATGCCAGACCTGCCACACAATCAGTGGGCAGAGGCACAAAAGCAAGTTTCATCCCTCATGGACATGAGGGCCATTCAGCTAGTACCACAGCAAGAGCAGGGACAAGGATTTTACTCAAGACTTTTCTTGGTACCCAGAAAGGACAAAGCCTGGAGACCAATACTGGACCTGTCTTTTCTAAACACATTTCTGGACATTCCAAAATTCAAAATGTTGACTCTGCAGCAGCTACTGCCCATGCTGGGCAAGAAGGCTTGGCTTGTAACTTTGGACCTAAAAGAGGCATACCTGCATGTCCCAATCGGACAATCTTGCAGAAGGTACCTCAGATTCATAGCTGGCTCAATGCACTACCAATTCTGTGCACTGCCCTTTGGCTTATCTACTGCACCCAGGGTCTTCACAAAATGCCTGGCACCAGTAATTGCATTTTGCAGACAAAGAGTAATTCAAATATATCCTTACTTCGACAACTGCCTTATTCAAGCAGAGAACAAGGACATTCTACTAAAGCATCTGGCGTTTGAAAAAGATTACTAATTTGCCTAGGGTACACAGTAAACAAAAAGAAATCAAAACTAGTACCCTCTCAAGAGATAATATTCCTGGGTACAAGCTTAAATACAACTGCCCAGATGGTTTATCTCACTCCAGACAAACAAAGGCCAGTGACTTCTTACTTCAAAATGTTGGCAACAAAGACCCAGTTATCTGCAAGAAAAATTCTGCAGGATTTGGGCTTCATGGCATCCTGCATTCTGCTAATTCCATATGCCAGACTGCATATGAGGAAACTACAATGGTATCTAAAAAGTGTTTGGACTCAACATTGCCACAGCCTGGAAACATTAATTACCCTAATTCCCTGCCTGCAACAGGAATTTCGATGGTGGGCACAGGCCTGTCACCACAACAAGGGACAGCCATTCACTTTACCCACAGCCAGGCAGACACTAACAACGGATGCATCAGATTATGCCTGGGGGGCCCACATGGCAGGAAAATGTATTCAGGACACATGGCCCGCAAGTCAGATGCATCTTCATATCAATCAAAAAGAGATGCTAGCTGTTCAGAATGCCCTGACAGCTTTCAAGGATCTACTTCATCCAGGACAACTACTGATAAAGACGGACAATACTACAGTCATGTGGTACATAAACAAGCAGGGGGGCACACATTCCTACCCCCTCTGCAGACAAGCCATGACTTTGTGGGACACAGCAATGACTTATCAAGTTCACCTGCAAGCACAATTCCTGCCAGGAAAAATAAATACTCTGTCAGACGAACTAAGCAGAAACCTCATGGATCCCCACGAGTGGAAACTGGATCCACAAGTCTTCAGCATGTTAACAAGGAAATGGGGATGCCCAGACATAGATCTATTTGCCTCCCGTCACAACTGCCAACTACAGAGATTCTGCACTAGGACTTATCACAAGCAAGCATGGAAAGTGGATGCTCTATCTTTCAGCTGGAAAAACCTAATAGTATATGCCTTTCCTCCTCTGCCTCTCCTCCCCAAGGTACTCCTAAAGGTCAGACAAGAGAAGCCAAAAATGATACTGATTGCCCCAGACTGGCCACGCCAGCACTGGTACCCAATCCTAAAGAGCTTGTCTCAGTGCCCAGCTTGGACATTACCTCAAATTTCTCACTTATTGACCCAACAAGACAGTCAGATACTGCACAGCCAACTCAGGACCTTAAACCTGGCAGCATGGCGGATAATGTAGCCATTCAAGACACACCTCTCTCTAAAGCAGTGATGGATGTTATTTTGGAGGCCAGGAGGCCTAGCACCAGAAAATCTTATGCAGAAAAATGGAAGAGATTCTGTGCTGGAACCAGGCACAAGGAATTGACACATTGTTCCAAATATTCCTCAGATTTTGCAATACTTAACTGAGATGCTGGATGAAAGCCTTTCCTTTTCATCAATTAAGATTCGTGCCTCTGCCATTTCAGCTCATTACAATACGGAACCACCTATTTTTTCTCATCCTTTAATAAGGCAGTCCCTCAGAGGGGCCGAAAACATAAGACCTCCAAGGAGAGCACCAGTACCTGCATGGGACCTCAATTATGTCTTGGAAAAAGTCACACTGCCTCAGTTTGAGCTAGCCTCAATAGCTGATATAAAATTCTTATCCTGGAAAACAGCTCTACTCCTAGCAATAACCTCCGCTAGACGAGTCTCAGAGTTACAGGCACTCATGGCTGTGGAACCTTTTATCATTTTCCATTCTGACAGGGTTTCTCTGAGGACACACCCTACATTTATTCCTAAGGTAGTGTCCAGTGTGGCCCTTAACCAAACAATTCATTTGCCTACTTTTTACCCAAACCCACAGAATAAGGGTGAGAGACTTCTGCATTCTTTGGACATTCACAGGCAGCTACGCTTCTACTTGGACAGAACTAAAGCTTTCAGAAAGACTGAACAACTTCTAGTGGCATATGCTGCAGGATCACAAGGAAAGCCTATCTCAAAACAGACTATTTCAAAGTGGATAGGCCACTGCATTCGTTTCTGCTATTCACAGCATGGCAAATCAGTGCCTAAGGGCATTAGGCCACATTCAACCAGGGCAGCAGCCACTTCAGCAGCCTTCCTCAGAGGAGTACCAACCAAAGACATCTTAGAGGCTGCAATTTGGAGTTCAGTGCATACTTTTACAAAGCACTATCACTTACCTCTCTACTCTAAATCCAGAGCAGGCTTTGCCACTGCAGTTCTGCAGGGCCTGATAGCCTCTCCTAATTCTATTTAGCACCAGCCTCCCAACCTTCGCTTTGGGATTCAACCCAATTGTAATGACTGCAACAGTGAAACACGATGAACATAGTACAGTTGTGTACCTACCATAAATATAGATGTTCGAGTGTATTCTCTGTTGCAGTCCAGGTTACCCTCCCACCATCCCCCTTTTCCTTGCTGGGACTTGTCTGTACTTCTCTATTCTATACAACCTCTGTGGTGTATTTGCTTGTAGATGAAGGAAAAGTTGTTTTTTCTGTATGCATGCTTATTGCCATAATTTAGCCTACCATTTTAGTGGCACCTGACATCTGGGGCAAGAAAAACTGAAGAAAATGGCGTCGGCTGCATCTTTTATACCCCTGGCGCACTGATGTCAGGGAGGAGGCGACAGCAACCGATGCCAAACCTAGACTTTGGAACTCTGGCCGACTGCGGGTAGCCTGCCAGCAGGATAACCCAATTGTAATGACTGCAACAGTGAATACACTGGAACATCTACATTTATGGTAGGTACACAACTGTACTTTATTAACCTTAACCAGTCTATTGAGCTGCCTGTGTTTTTCCTAGAATTTTCTAATAAGGCCGAATTCAAATTCCACCATCTAGATGTTCATAGACAATTGCGTTTCTGTTTACATAGAACGAAGGATCTTAGGAAATCAGATCAGCTATTTGTCTCGTTTTCAGACAATAGACTTGGGTCTCCTGTCTCTAAAGTAACCTTATCCAGATGGATCTCTAGTTGTATTTCCTTCATTTATGCCTCAAGATGTAAGGAATTACCTTTTAAGGTGAAGGCTCATTCTACACAATCAATGTCTACCTCTACGGCATTTCAGGCCAGGATGTCTATGGATAATATTTGTGCTGCAGCTACATGGGCATCTCCCCACACCTTTATCGGTCACTTCAAATTGGATTTGATATCTAGAGGCAGACCTTCCTTTGGTTCCACAGTGCTCAGGAGCATTTTCCACTGAGCCGCCCAAGGTTCAGGTGCTAGGGACGCTGTCCCATGGGTAAGAATGTAGGCGAGATTAGACTACATAACATCAAGAAGTTATGTACTCACCATAACGTTCGATGTATGTAGTCCATCTCGCCTCACATTCTTACTTACCCTCCTGCCTTCCCCCTCCTGGAGGGCCTAGAGGTTAGTTTTGGTTTCAGTACTCCTTTTGTTGTTGGGCTGATTCTTCCTCTCTATGTGTTGTGTGTGTGGGGTGTGATTGCCTGAGCTTGCAGCAAACAAGATCTGGAGATAGGGAGCAGTGCAGCATGGGATACCTCTTAGCCACGAGCCAATTGAAGACTTTGAGCTAGAGTATGTCCGAGTCGGAGCCAAGGTTCAGCTCCGAACCCACCAGTAAGAATGTGAGGCGAGATGGCCTACATACATTGAACGTTATGGTGAGTACATAACTTCTTGTTTGGTGCTGCTGCTGCAGAGTTGTTTAAGTCCCCGCAAGAAAAGGGCAAGGCCTTACAGGAGTTGAAACATATTTTTGTTTCCCTTGTGCCCAGATTTCAGAGGAATTATCCTAATAAGCCTGCCTTTGTCCGTAGACAGTGTCACTCCCCTCCAAAGGTAAAAAGAGTGGTAGAAGGGCCCCCCCCCGCTAAGGCTACCCAAACTCCTCCCGTTCAGAACCTTCCTTGTCCTGACAAACCAGGTGCTGTCTGACTAACCTGTTCTTCTCAGTCACATTCCTCATTCTCTGCATATTTCCCTGCCCTTTCCTATTTGGGTAAAAAATCAGCCAGGACCCTTGATTTCTTTCCATAATTCTCCAGGGGTATTACATGGTTTGGAAATCTCCTCCCCCCTTTTTGGGCATTCCTCAGCCTCTTCCGGAACAGTTACCCTTTTTTTTTCTTGAGGTGCTTCTGGGCCTGTTGGGTCAAGGAACAATTGAAGAGGTTCCAACTCCTCACAGGGGGAAGGAGTTTTACTCCAGAATGTTCTTGGTCCCTAGCAAATTAAGCACCTGGAGACCCATTCTGGATCTTTCTCATCTAAACATCTTTTTGAAAGTCCCTTCCTTTCAGATGTTATCCCTTCAAACTTTGTTTCCTCTACTGCTTCCTTGGCTTTTCTAGTTTCCCTGGATCTCAAGGATGCTTATTTATACATTCCTGTCCATCCCTCCTTTTTGGGAAGTTTTTACTTTTCTCTGTTCCTTCCTGGTATTTTCAGTCCTCTGCTTTGCCCTTTGGCCTCTCTACTGCCCCAATGGTCTTCCTTTGCTTGTCTGCCTTTGACTCCCCATTTGGCCTCTAGGTTTGAGACCAAATAGTTTCTTAAAGGCGTCCTTCACAATAGGCCTCCCAGGAAGCCTATCCCTCCTTCCTGGGACCTTAGTTTTGTTTTTGAAAACTGACTCAGGCTCCTTTTCAGCCTGCTGCTTCTATTTCCTTACAGCATTGTTCTTTGAAGATTGTTGTTCTTCTGGCCCTTAGTTCTGCCAGTTGGATGTCTGAGCTGCAAGCCCTTATGGCTGCTCCCCCTTTTTTTCTAGTTTTCTGTAAGGACAGGGTGTCCCTTCATCCTAATCCTTATTTTATGCCCATGGTGGTTAATGAGATATCTGTTACTGAGTTTGTTCATTTAGACACTTTTTTCCCTTCTCCACAGTCTGCTAGTAAGAAGGTTTCGGATACCTTGGATTTGCATAGACAACTCGGATAGTATTTGGTTAAGACTAAAGCTTTTCGTAAATCTGAACAGCCTTTTGTTCCTTTTCATCCTAAGTCTTTAGGTTTGGCTGTTTCCAAGTAAACCATTTCTTCTTGGATATCTGAGGCCATTTGCTTTTGCTGTTCTTTTCTTGAGGTGAGCCTTCCTTTCTTCCTTCTATTAAGGCTTATTCCATTAGAGCTGTGGCCTCTTCTAGTGCTTTTTTTCAAGGATTTGGATATTAATTTTGTTCTTGAGGCAGCAACCTGGACATCTGCTCATACCTTTACTAAGCACTATAAGTTGGATGTGATTTATAGGGCCAGAGCTGGCTTTGCCAGGGCCATTCTCCATGGCTTCCTAGGGGCCTCTGCTGGTCGTTCCTCCTCCCAGTCTTCTTTCTGAACTTTTCCATTCTCCCTATTGTAAAGAATACTGCAACATTGATATGGAAGGACGTAGTACACTTGTGTAAAATCTTACATAACAGTAGATGTCCTTCTCACTGTTGTAGTATTTGCTCGCTTTCTCCCTCTAGTCCTTTTGTCCTTTTAGATGTGCTTGTTATGTACTCTTATCCTTGGACTGTCATTCCTACTGGGGCTTTTTCAGTTCTGAACATGGTAAGTCCGGACATCACCTTAATCCCCTATACCATGTGCGGGGGAGCATTTGTGTGACGTACGGTGTACTCTTTACAACCAAAGGCTTTGGTATATTGGCTGGATGTTGGGCTGCCCTTGGCAGGGGATTTCCATTGTAAAGAGTACTGCAACTGTAGAGAGGACATCTACTGTTATGGTAAGATTTTGCACAACTCTACGTTGAGGTCATCTGAGCTGGTTGCCTTCCCTTCTCGATCTGACGACTTGGCAAATTTCAGCTCTTACCCCGTACCTTGATTACTTTGACTCCATCTGTGACGGAGCCGAGTGGGTCTCTGAGCCAACATATAGAGATGGGGGTCCAGGTAATTTTCAGTTGTGGTTTGAGAGTCATCCTTTTTAATCAAAGCCTCTGCTTTTGATAGCTCTGCTGTGGTCTCTGCGTATGGACAGGTTGCAGCAGCTCTGTCCTTGATATCTTCAGATCTTAAGTCCACTGGCTCTAGGTGGCCTGCTTGAGTTTCTACCTTTGATGTGGAGAAGATGTTCTCCCATCTGGCAAAGGAGTGGTTAGATGGAATCAGTATCCGTACTTTTTCAAATTCTGCACCTGTGGACAAGCTTCAGTCTTCTCTGGGACATCTCACCCCCGGTCCTCTCCAGTCTGCCTTTTATTCAGGGCCCCCACAAGGGTGGGAAGTTTTGGACAAGTGGCAGTGCAAGAGGAAGCACTGGATTATTCTGAAGGAGTCCCTCACCTAGGATACCGACCTCGAGAAAGGAGAGGGGTCCCCTAAATCCCCCTGTGAGGATGCCTCCTTTGACAGTCTTTTGGAGCTACTTCGTCAGTGCGGGGGTTGGACTGCTGAAGTCCCATCTCCAGAGGAGTCAATATTTTTGAAAACCTTCAGGGTGGGCACATCTGCGTCCTGGGTGGTTCCCCCTCTGACGCCCTTATTGACCTGGTGTCCTGGAGAGCATGGAAGGAGCCTGATGAGGCAGAGCTGATCCCTAAGAAGCCAGACAAGATTCTTACCCCTCTGAAGGGCTGGCAGCACTGGAGTATGGTTCTGGTCATGGATGCAGTTGTGGTGGCAGCAGCCAGAAAGGAGTACAGCTCGGAAGAGAGTTCCTCTGTTCATCCCCTGAATAAGGAGTCTTAGACATTGGCCTGTTTAGGGAAGCGATCCTATGCCTCAGCCTCGGGAGATGAACTGTGTCGCTCACTTGACCAGACTTTAGCATGACATTTTGTCAGAAGTGTCAAAACAAAGCAGATATTGTATTCTCAGAATAGTTTGCAGACTCAGCTGTCCACTTTAAAGCCTGTTGCTAACATATCTTTGTGTCTGCTGTCCAGTGTAGCTGATATGTCACAAGGGTCTGTTGATGGCATTTGCATGTGTTGCCATGCTTGGATGAGGCTGTGTAATTTTACGGACTGCTTCAAGGGGTCCTTTATTAATGTCCCCTTTGACACCTCTTCACATTTTGGGCCTAAGTTTAAGGACAGTTTGACCTGCCTTTGGAGTACATTTTGCTTCTCATCAATGGGCCTTCTCTCAGAACCATAAGGGGGAAAAACATTTTTTTAAATAAGAAAAAAACAGCAATCTTTTCAAGAAGCTCCTTCTGAGGGCTTCCCCCACTGGGGGGGGGGGGGGGGGGGATGTTAATGACAACAAGCACCACTCTCACAGCAGGGGTGGTCCGCAGAATTGGGTTTTGTGGAGCCTTCTCTAGGAGACCATGAAGGCCTGCCCATCTGGCTAGCTCTGTAGGCAGTCAGGGGTCGTTTGGCTCTACAACTGAAAGCTTGGGAGGCTGTTGCATCATATGCATGGGTGTTAAGTCGTATCCAGAGGTTATACATTTCCATTTTTGAACATTCCAGATTTAAATCTCAAACATGTCTCAGAGAAGGGATGCAGCTATTGAAATTCAAAAGCCGTTAGAAAATCAGGTCATCACAGAGGTCCCTCCAGACCAATGTCTGGGTTCGTTTTGGTTCCAAAGAAGAAGGACCTCAGGCCACTTCTGGGTTTGAGCAGGTTGAATGGTTTTGTAAAACAGACCAGGTTCTAGATGGTCATGGTGTATTCCATTCTGCCTTTGTTAAGGAAGGATGACTGGATTAGCTTGATCATTCTCAAGGACACCTTGTTCCAGGAAGTTTCTGCAGTTCTGGCTGGGAGCCAATCATTACTCATTCCAAGCACTGCCCTTTGGTCTCACCATCACCCCCCCCCCCCAGGTGTTCAGTGGATGGCAGCCTGGCTGCAAGGGATTCAGTTCTTGCCTTACCTGTATCATTGGCTCCTACCTGCTTTGAAGCTCCTTCGGAATCACAATCGGCTATCAGAATTCCAGCTTTCTTCCTGTGCAAATGAATAGAGTTCATAGTCTGCCACTTGGACTTGGACACAGTTCCTCAGATTGCAAGACTCCCAGTTTCCATAGTATTGTCTCTGAAATGTCTAGCCTTTCCTTGCTCTCTTGCCCAAAACACCCAGATTCTAGACTTATAGGACATCTGGCAGCCACCGTCTGCTTAGTTCCCCTAGCCAGGTACCACATGAGGGTTCTGCAGTGGACACTGGCAGTGCAGTTGTCTGATTTGACACATCGATGGAGCTCCCCATTATGAAGACAAAGGTCTATTTAAATCAGATCATGTGGTGGTTGGAGTCTGTCTATTTGGTGTCCACCGGTTGATCGTTTGTTCTTCTCCTCTCAGGTGGGGTGGGTATTTCAAAGGAAGGACTGTCCTGGTGACCCAGTCTGTTACAGAGGCCAATCTTCACATCAGCATCTTGGAGATGAGAGTGGTGGTCCTTGCACTAAATGCTTTTCAAGATGTTCTTCCCAAGGGTGTGATTTCTGTTCAGACCAACAAACATGTTCACAAACAGTTTTAGTAGGAACTCTCTTTCTGAACAAGTGCTCCTTGAGTCCGAGCTTTGCTGCTTGCAGTTTTTGGCACTGGTGCACTCCCCATGTTGTAATCTGTTTGAATCCCCCATCTAACACCATGTACACAGCTGTTATGCCTTAGTCACTCCTCAGGGATGGTTATCTAGGGATGCTCTTTATATTTGGCCCCTGGGTCTTCTGTATGCCTACCCCCCTGACCCTGTTGACAGTTTCTTCAGAAGGCAGCCCATTGTTGAGCAACTGTTATCCTCATTGCTCCTTTTTGGACAGTCAGTTGTGGTTCCCTTTCTTTGGCTTCTTCTGAAGAACCCTCCTTGGATCCTGGATCCCATTCCAGATTTAATTTCTCATCAGACTGGTCTGGACCTGCCCAACCTTCAGACTTTCAGGTTAACTGTGTGGTTTCTTCAATTCACTTGATGGCCAGAAATCCCAAGCTTTCAGATTGAGTAGTGCATGTTTTGTCTTTTCATGAATTGTCTACATGTAGAATGTGTGCTGGTAGAATGTGTGCTGGTTAGTGGAAACATTTTGCTTGTTGGGCAACTTATAAGGGTTTGGATCCCTTTTCAGGCCCTTTGGTGGTCATTCTAGACCTTTCTAACAGATATTTTTTAACTCTGATTCCAGTTATTCTACTGTTAAGGTGCAATTGGCAGCTGTTTCTAATTTCCACATTAGTAGGGACAATATACCTTTGGCTGCTCTCAAAATTTCAAAGGCTTTCCTCAAGGGTACCTTTTTATTGTGTCCTGCAGTCCAGGACACTGCCCCTCTGTGGGATTTACCTTTCATGCTTCTGATGTTGGCTAGACCTCACTTTAAACTTTCTGCTATGATTGACTTGAAGTGTTGTCTTGGAAGCCCTTGTTATAAGTGGCTGTTAACTTCCTCCAAGTGGGTGTCAGAACTGCAAGCCCTCTCTTTGGTACCACCTTACTTGGTTTTTCATAATGACAGGATTTTCCTGCACTGATCCTTTCTTCCTAAGGTGAGTATGGAGAACAATTTATATCAATCCATGCATTTACCTGTGTTTTTTCGTGAATTTTCTAACAAGGGAGAATACTTGCTTCATTCTCTTGATGTATGTAGATAATTTAAGATGTTAAGTTGTCAATCTCGCCTTCATTCTTGCTGGATGGGGTTCGGAGGGAGCCGACCTTTGGCTCCGACTCGGCCTATACTAAAGCTCGAGAGCTATTTGTACCGGCTCTAGGCTACCCTATATCCCATAATGCTAGGCGCTAACTACCTAGATCTCGTTTGCCGCTTACAGCTGCAAGGTGCGTTTATTACCGGCTCTTCAGGTTAGAAGTTTTAATTCAAAAAAATTCTTTTATTCAGGTTTTTTCTTAGTTTTAGTTAGCGACCATCCCATTAGCTTCCTTTCATAGCTAATCCCCTTCCGGTCCCTTTTTAATCCCCTTAGTTATAAGGTTAGGCCTTTGGGCCTATTCTGCCTTACTTGTCAGTTTTATTTTTTGTGTGACTGACTTTACTGTTTAAAAGGGTGTCTGTGTGTGTGTGTGTGTGTGTGTGTGTGTGTGTGTGTGTGTGTGTGTGTGTGTGTGTATAATGTTTTGTACTTAGGATGTCAAAAGACACCAGGGTCTCAGGCTTCAAGAAGTGTGACTCGTGCTGTCAGAAAATGTCGCTGACAGACGGTCACACTTCTTGTGTTTATTGCCTGGGCCCTCTGCACCTGCAGGACTCTTGTTCGGTCTGTCATGCCTTCAGCCCAAGAGTCCTGCAGGAACGCAGAAACAAGTTAAAATTGAGGGGCTTGTTAAAGCCTGAAGGTTCCCCGACGAAGTCTTCCTCGGGGAAGCCTTCGAAGCCATCTAAGCCGTCGGCTCAGAGCCTTCGACCGGTGGTACTCGAACTGCTGTCACATCGGCTCCGGCTGGAGCCGATGTTTCCAAGACACAGTCTTCATCATCGATTCCGGCTGGAGTCGATGTTCCTCAAATTCAGGCTTCTACATCGGCTCGAACTGGAGCCGATGATTCCAGGACTCAGTCGGCGCCGATAGTGGTGTCGACGCCATCTGCTAGCCGTGAAAGGTCCAGATCTCCATCCTTGGAGTCTGTTCACTCGGCTCCGAGGTCTCCCTTACTCTCTGAGCGGAGTCATCGAACCCATTCCTCCAGGTCTTCCAGGCTCTCGGACCACGACCTCGAGAGGGTGGTTAGTAGACTTCTTAAGTCTCAGGCACTAGCCCAAATGCTTCATAGCCCTTCTCAACAGACGGTGGCTATCCCCACCCCATCTTCGATTCCTCCTCCGACTCTTCCTCTGAGTTCGGAGCCGGAGCTTGTGGGAGCCGTGGCCGTTGACACGTCGGAGCCGATACCTCACCTTTCGGCTCAGTCGTCGGCTCCGGTCTCTTCCATGGTCCCATCCTTGGAGGGATCCGGGCGCATGGACTTCCTCGTCTGCTCCGAGGGGGCGAGTGGCATCGGACCCTTGTCCAACCCCATTCTCCCTCTCGGAGCTTCAGCGCTGGTAAGTTCGGCCCCGACATCGGCTTCGGAGCCGTCCCTCTCGGTGCCGGGAGGGGTCCTTATCTCTTCAGAGCGGGGACCTTCTACCCTGCCTGATAGGGGCACCTTCGAAGTCATGAGGAGCGTGCTGGCCCCTGTGCCTGCTCCACTGTCGGCTCCCTCAGCTCCTCCCTCTGTAGTGCCTGCTGCGGTCTCTACCCACCCTCTCATTCCTGACCGTAGAGATCCAACGCCTCAGGTTTCCCCATTGGGAATATCCTCCTCTTCTGAGGTTTCCCCTGATCTGTCAGGGGAACCCCCTCGGAAGAGGAAATGTAAGAGGAAGCATGTGGACTCCCCTGAGTCCATTACATCGGATACCGACTTGGATGAGTCGGAAGGGTCCCCACGGTCCCCCTTTGAGGATGTCTCCTTTTCAGACATCCTTGAAATCCTAAAGCAGAGGGGGAACTGGTCTACCCTTAATCCTTCCGAGGACGAGTCGGTTTACCTAGAGGCTTTTGGCTCTCGCCCTTCCACCTCCTGGGTGTCTCGGCCCTTTGACCCCCTCATGGAAGTGGTGGTGCGGAAGGCGTGGACGGCCCCTGATAACATGGAACCTACCCCACGGAGGCCTTCCAAATTTATAACAGCCCCTTCGGACAAACAGTTTTTAGCCAAGGGTGTCCCGGTTGACGCCATGGTGGTGGCTGCAACCACTAAGAAGGAACTGGCTGATCCTTCAGTACCTGTCCATCCTAACAAGGAGTCTAGGACTATGGATAGGTACGGCAAGCGGATGTTTTCTTCAGCGACCTTTGTCATGCGTTCGCTGAATTATCTGTGCCACTTCACCCGCCTTCAAAGAGACATGCTCAAAGAAGTGGGTAAGGTCTTACAGGATCCAACAGCTGTGGGGTCTCAAGACAAAATAAATTCCCAGCTGGCAACCCTGAATTCCATTGTCAACTCCTCCATGTGGCTTATTTCCTATGCGGCCGATGGGGCGAGTAGGGCTGCAGGCACAGGCGTTGCCTTAAGGCGTCATGCCTGGATGTGGCTTTGTAACTTTGCAGACCCCTTTAAGGTGTCCTTCACTAACTCCCCCTTTGACGGTTCAGCTTTGTTTGGACCTCAGGTGAAGGATACTTTGACCCGATGCGAGCAAGAAGGCAAGACTCTCTCTGCCATGGGAGTCCGTTTTTCCACCCCATCTAGACCATACCCTAAGGGTCAGAAGGGTGGGAATATGTGGTTCCGTAAACCACAAGAGGTCGCGCCTGACGCAAGAGGTCAGTTCCCCTCTAGAGGTAGGGGGGGACAATAACAGACGCCGCCCTAGGGGCAGAGGAGGTCCGCAAAATCAGGGTAGCAGAGAGTCTCTTTCTGACAAACCCTTCCAGCATCCCTGAGAAGCTGCCCAACTGTACGCCTTCGGAGGCAGTCGGGGGAGGGTTATCACTGTACCCAGAAGCCTGGCTTTCACTCACCCAAGACAAATGGGTACAGTCGATCATATCCGAGGGTTACAAAATTCCCTTTATCCACACCCCAACTCAGCCAAATGGACCCCTTCCAGACGTTCCACCCAGTCTAAGGGAACAAGCAGTACTAGAAATATCAAAACTGCTAACAAAAGAGCCATCCAGCCAGTCCCAGCAGACCAACAAGGATCCGGAATCTACTCCAAGTTCTTTTTGGTACCAAAAAAGACAGGGGACTGGAGACCCATATTGGATGTCAGCAGACTAAACAGGTCTGTAAGAAGAATGAAGTTCCGGATGGTCACGCTACAGTCCATTCTACCCTTTCTGGGTCAGGACGATTGGATGTGCTCAGTAGACCTTCAGGATGCGTACTACCACATCAAGATGCACAGGCGCTCCAGGAGGTTTCTCCGCTTCCGGCTGGGAACCAGTCATTATCAGTTCAGAGCCCTGCCCTTTGGTCTCACTACAGCCCCCCGAGTGTTCACCAAATGCATGGCAGCGGTTACGGCTCATCTGAGACGTCAAGGATTCCAGGTGTTTCCATATCTAGACGACTGGCTCCTCACTGCCACCACCAGGCGTCAACTTCACATCTCCAGAGATTACACCATTCATACTTGCAAAGGGCTAGGTATCTCCATAAATTTAGAAAAGTCTGCCTTGTCAGTCTATTACCTTCATAGGCGCCACCTTGGACACAGTCCAGCTTTCCGCAAAACTAACCGAACAAAGAGTTCTAGATATTCGCAGGCATGTTCACATCCTTCTTCAGAACAACAAAATCCAAGCCAGGTTTGTCCTGAAGGTATTAGGTCTCATGGCGGCAGCCATTACTCTACTTCCCCTAGCTTGCTTTCATATGCGGATCCTTCAATGGATGCTTTTTTCCCAGTGGTCCTTTGAACAACTTCCAATGTCACACAACATTTTAATAACCCTGTCTTGCAAGAAACACCTTTCTTGGTGGATGGTCTCCCCTCAAGTCCTTCAGGGCAGACCATTTTTTCCTTCTCCCCCGGTCGCCACGGTGACAACGGATGCCTCCCTGATCGGGTGGGGGGGGGGGCATTTTCAGGGCAGGACAGTCCAGGGCACATGGCAACCTTTCGAGTGCCACTTGCACATAAATGTCTTGGAGATGAGAGCAGTACTTTTAGCGTTGCAAGCCCTTCAGGACTCTCTTCCCATCGGGACTATTGCAGTTCAGACGGACAGTATGTCCGTAGTGTGGTACATCAACAAGCAGGGCGGAACCAAGTCCTATCCCTTGTGCCGAGAGGCTCTCAGACTTTGGCAGTGGGCGATCTCCTCTCAGCGGTTTCTGATAGTAACGCACATCCCCGGGAAGTCCAACATCATAGCGGACAGGTTGAGCAGAGCCATTCTCATGCCACACAAGTGGCCTCTCAAACAAACAGAAGTGGAAGAAATTTTTTAGAGATGGGGGTCGACCTTGCTGCGACCTTTTTGCAACACCTCAAAACAGCAAGTGCCACGACTTCTTCACTGTCTTCCCGGCCACCCCCCCAGAGACGCTCTAGTCCACGATTGGCCCTGGGGACTTCTGTATGCCTTTCCCCCCTTTCCATTAATCACTCTATTGATTCAGAAAGCTACTGCCGTGAGAGCCACCATGATCCTCATTGCTCCTTACTGGCCTCGTCAGATATGGATGTTCATCGTGCATACAGCTGCAGTCATAACAGATGGGTTATCCTGCCGTCAGGCGGGTCCTCGGTCGGCCGAATTCCAAAGTCTAGGTCCGGCGTCGGTTGTCGTCGCTTCTTCCCTGACGTCAGCGCGTCGGGTATAAAAGAGGCAGCCAATGCCATTTTCTCCAGTCTTTCTTGCCGCGCGGTGCCCGAAGCAGAAGCAGTTCGCAAGTGCCGGTCGGCCAGCTCTTGAGATTTACGAAAGTATTTCAGCCGAAGTCTTCTTGAAAGCTAAGTACCCCGTTGGGGAAACTTTTCTTGCCTCAGACTGATGTCAGACAAAGTTAATAATTGCATTTCATGTGGGAAGCAAATACCGCATAAGGATTTCCACTCTTTCTGTATACCTTGCTTAGGCCCAGACCACGACGTCTCGGACTGCCGTTTTTGTGCTAGATTCAATAAGCGCACTATTAAGCGTCGGGCGGAGTTCGCCCTTCACTTTTTTGGCGGGGAAACTCAGAATTCAGACAGGCCTACCATTTCTCAAGGGGTCTTCAGGCCTTCCTCCTTCTCTATTAAAGCCTTCACTAAATCTAAAGCAGCCATGAAAACCAAAAAACAGGTTCCTCAGACCCCCTCTCAAGGCACCGTGCCTAAAAAACAGATGCTTAAAATGGCTGAGGATTTGATTATTCTTATCAGGGGTTCTCATCCCCCCTCTGACAAAAGGCCCAGATTAGAGGAAGACTACCCTTCCTCAGATCAAGCTTCTATTACCTCAGAACTATCTGAGGACCAGGATTATGCCTCTTCTCCATTCGAAGACTCTGATGCAGAGGAGTCTATTCCCTCGGTCTCCCCCCCTGAGGACTTCTCTTTTGGGGAAACCCTGCATACATTGAGAGAACACTTTCACTGGGAAGGCCAAGATTATTCAGATTCCAAGAAAAGGCTCAGGGAATTTTGTCTGCTCCCCCAGCATAGGCCTTTGGCTATCCCTCCTGTTTTAGATATATTGGATGATGTGTACACAGAAGCCAGCCTTAATCCTGATTCTTTGCCACCAGCTCCTGTTAAACCAGACGGGTATTACTGGGTTCCTGATTCTCACCAGTTCCTATATAAAAGCCATACTGCTGACCCAGAAACAATTTCACAGGGCCCCAATGGAATTAAGGCCTCTACTGCTAAAAATCCATTACCTTCAGAGAGAGATTCCAGAGCTTTAGAAAGGTGGGGGGAAAAGATGTACACCTCTGCACTTTAACCATGAGGGCTTTAAACTGTCAGTTCCTTATGTTAAAGTATCAACAGTTTTTGATATCTCAGCTGAAAAGCAAGATGACACAACCAGAACAACCAGATTTAAAAGAGTTGCAGGATTTGTTGCATGGTGCAGAGCAAGTGGGTAAACATACCTTACAGTGTGGTTTTGATGCTTTAGAGGCCTCATGTAGAGCTGCTGTTACGGGGTCTGTTATACGTAGGCATGCTTGGCTCAAAGAGCAAACCTTACCAGATCATGTCAAAGCTAAATTATTAGATGCTCCTCTTCAAAAAGATGTATTGTTTGGTGTTAAAGCTGAGGAGGTGCTAAAGAAAATGGAGGAAAAAGCGAAATCAATGCAAACAGTGAAAGATTTCCTGCAGGTACAGCCTCCACGTTTCAGCAGAAACTGGCTTTCAAAAAATTGGTCCTTTCCAGCCACGGACAGACCTCAAAGGGGCAGATACAAGCGCCCAAGGGGCAGAGGGCAACCTCAAGGATCCTTCAGAGCCAGACAGTGGCAAGCACCAACCCCAAGAGGTGGAGAAGATAGATCACAGTCTTTTAGAAAACAGACACAATGACTTCCCCCTACTCCTGCCAAGCAAAGCTTTAATGGCAGCACCTTTGGGCGGAAAATTGACATTATTCTCAAAAAATTGGCATATTGTAACAAAAGACAAATGGATTCTGGACATTATAGACAGAGGCTACAGGTTCCACCCTTCCAAAAATGAGAGGCATGCCAAACCTGCCACAAAATCAAAGGGCAGAGGCACAAAAACAAGTTTCAGCTCTCATAGACATGAAAGCAATTCAAGAGGTACCTGCAAAAGAACAAGGTCAAGGGTTTTATTCCAGACTATTCCTGGTACTGAGGACAGACAAAGATTGGAGACCTATCTTAGACCCATCTATCCTAAACACATATCTACAGGTGCCAAAATTCAAGATGCTAACATTACAGCAGCTTCTTCCCATGCTGGGCAAGGAGTCTTGGCTGGTAACATTGGACCTCAAGGAGGCATACCTGCATGTCCCTATCAGACAAGATTGCAGAAGATACCTCAGATTTCTTGCAGGTTCAACCCATTACCAATTCTCTGCATTGCCCTTTGGCTTATCTACTGCGCCCAGAGTGTTTACGAAATGCCTGGCATCAGTAATCGCCTTCTGCAGACTACAAGGGATACAAATCTACCCATATCTGGACGACTGCCTGATCCAAGCGGACAGCAAGGACATACTACTGCAGCACCTGGCGTTTGTAATAAAACTGTTGAACTTCCTGGATACACAGTCAACAAAAAGAAATCAAAACTAATAACCTCTCAACAAATAATTTTCCTGGGTGCCAGCTTGGATACAACCACCCAGATGGCCTACCTCACGCCAGACAAGCAAGGGCAACTGTCTCAATACTTCAGAAAAATGGCAACTTACACCAGGCTAACTGCAAGGAAAATCCTGCAGGCTCTGGGATTCATGGCATCTTGCATCCTACTAATCTCATGTGCAAAGCTGCATATGAGGAAACTTCAGTGGTACCTGAAAAACTTATGGTCTCAACACAGCCACAGCTTGAGTTATTCCACTCATTCCATGCCTTCAAAAGGAATTTTTGTGGTGGACTCAAGCTTGCCAAAGAAACACAGGTCTTCCTTTCGGTGTACCTCAAGCAACTCAAATCATCACAACAGACGCCTCAGACTACGCTTGGGGAGCACACATGACAGATCAGTGCATTCAGGGAAAATGGACCCGAAAAGAGAAGCACCTCCACATCAACCAAAAGGAAATGCTAGCCGTGCAAAAGGCTATTATGACCTTCAAAGACCTACTGCACCCAGGCCAGCTATTGATAAGGACAGACAACACCACAGTGATGTGGTACATAAACAGGGGGGGAACTCATTCATACCCCCTGTGCAGGCAAGCCATGACCCTATGGAACACAGCACTGGAATTGCAAAGTCAACTGCAGGCACAATTCCTGCCAGGGAAGGAAAACACACTGGCAGACAACCTAAGCAGGAATATGACAGATCCACACGAATGGAAGTTGCATCCTCAACTTTTCACAAAGATAACTCAGGCATGGGGACAGCCAGACATAGATCTCTTTGCTACCCACAGAAATTGCCAGTTGAAACTTTTGTTCAAGGACCTGTCATCCACAGGCCTGGAAAGTGGACGCACATTCCTTCAATTGGGCAACATTGACAGTCTATGCCTTCTCGCCTCTTCCTCTGCTGCCCAAAGTTCTATTAAAAGCCAGAGCAGAGAGGCCGAAAATGATTCTCATCACTCCAGACTGGCCAAGACAACACTGGTAGCCGCTCCTGAGGAGCCTGACACACTCCCCACCATGGATCCTACCTCTAGTCCCTCTTCTGTTGTCCCAGCACAACTACAAGACCCTTCACAGCCATCTCAAAACTCTAAATCTAGCTGCATGGAGAATTCTTTGATTTCCCAACAATTTCTCCTCTCCAAGGAGGTGCAGGATGTCATCTTGGAGGCCAGAAGATCTTCTACTAGAAAGGCTTACTCCGCCAAATGGAAACGATTTTATGCCTGGAATCACGAAAAGGGACAGAATCCTTGGGTAATAAATATACCTCAAATTTTACAGTACCTACATGAGATGTTAAACAATGGACTTTCCTTCTCCTCCATCAAGATCCACGCTTCAGCCATTTCTGCACAATACAACACAGATCCTCCATTATTCTCTCACCCTCTCTTAAGGCAGTTCCTCAGAGGGGCAAAGAATTTAAAACCCCCAAGGAAACCACCAGTCCCTGCTTGGGACCTCAATTACGTATTGGAAAAGCTGACCCTTCCTCCCTTCGAGCCAGCTTCTTCAACAGAGTTACAGTACTTGTCATGGAAAACAGCCTTTCTTCTGGCTATCACCTCAGCACGCAGTGTTTGAGCTACAGGCCCTCATGGCTGTGCAACCATTCATCATTTTCCATCAGGACAGAGTTTCCTTATGAACCAATCCTACCTTTATGCCAAAGGTAGTATCCAGTGTAGCTTTGAATCAGACTATCCACTTACCTACCTTTTATCCTAATCCACAAAACAAAGGGGAAAGACTACTGCATTCCTTGGACATTCACAGACAACTACGTTACTACTTGGACAGAACAAAGCCATTCAGGAAATCTGAGCAACTCTCTGTGTCCTATGCTGTAGGTGCTCAGGGAAAGGCTATTTCCAAACAGACAATTTCAAAATGGATGGCCCACTGCGTACGCTTTTGTTACTCATTTCATGGAAAATCTGTGCCTGCATGCATCAGATCCCACTCCACCAGAGCCACAGGTACCTCTGCAGCCTTTCTCAGGGGGGTCCCTACCAAGGACATTTTGGAAGCAGCCACCTGGAGTTCAGTGCACACTTTCTCCAAGCACTATCACCTCCCACTATACTCAAAATCTTGAGCGGGCTTTGCCACAGCAGTCCTGCAGGGCATCCTAGCCCCTCCTAGTTCCACTTAGTGCCTGCCACCCTTACTTAGCTTTGGGATTCTATCCATCTGTTATGACTGCAGCTGTATGCACGAGGAACATAGTACAGTTTTGTACCTACCATAAATGTAGATGTTCGAGTGCTCATACAGCTGCAGTCCAGGTTTCCCTCCCTCCAACCCCTCTTAGGACAGGCCTTATGACAAATACTTCTCATGTAACCTTTTTGGGGTATTCTTTTATGGTGTATTTGCTTGCAACTACTGTTTTTGATTTATCAACATTGCATCTTTGCATAACTTTATGTTTGCCTTCCTTCTGGGGGCACCTGACATCTGGGGCAAGAAAAACTGAAGAAAATGGCATCGGCTGCCTGTTTTATACCCCTGACGCGCTGACGTCAGGGAAGAAGCGACGACAACCGATGCCGGACCTAGACTTTGGAATTCGGCCGACCGAGGACCCGCCTGACGGCAGGATAACCCATCTGTTATGACTGCAGCTGTATGAGCACTCGAACATCTACATTTATGGTAGGTACAAAACTGTACTTTTCCGTTCCTGCATCGTTACCTCTTGGGGCAGCCCTGGCATCTGGACCTAGTGCCAGATCTCTTGACCCATCAGTCAGGACAGCTGCACCACTCCCTCCAATCTCTCAGCCTCACAGCTTGGTTGCTCCAATTCCAACCCTAGCCAGGCTTCCCCTTATTTCACATTCTGTGCGTGACATACTTATAGCTTCCCTAAAGTCATCCACCAGGAGGATTTACGCCAGCAAGTGGAAGCGTTTTTCCTTCTGGGCAGGAGCTAGAAATATAGATCCTTTTACTGCCCCTATCCAATCAGTCCTGGACTTCCTAGCCGAATTGTTTCACTCAGGGTCGTCTTCTTCCACCATCAGAGCACAGTTAGTGGCTATTTCGAACTTTTATGCAGGCTTTTCGGATGCCAGTATCATGTCCCATAAGCTTTGTAAAACTTTTCTCAAAGGTATCTTTTTGCTTAAGCCCCCAATCAGGGACCCCCCACCACAGTGGGACTTAAATTTGGTTCTAACCTCCTTGATTCTTCCCCCCTTTGAACCTGCGGCTTCCTGCTCCCTGAAATTGCTATCTTGGAAAACTCTCTTTCTGGTCGCCATAACATCTGCGAGAAGAGTATCAGAACTTCAGGCCCTTTGCATTCGTTCACCTTATCTAGTTTTCCATGAAGACAGAGTGTCCCTAAGGACTAATCCATCCTTTTTACCCAAGGTTTCTTCTGAAGCGAACCTAAACCAGACTATCGATCTTCCAGTTTTCTTCCCCAACTTCTCCAACAGAGCGGAGGAAAAACTGCATTTTCTGGACGTTCATCGTCAACTCTGTTACTATTTGGATAGAACCAAGCAAGCTAGGAAATCTGAGCAGCTCTTCCTTTCTTATGCAACAGGCAAGAAAGGCCTTCCAGTTTCCAAAGTAACCCTTTCTAGATGGCTGGCATCTGTGATCACTTTCATCTATCAGCTCAGATGCCAAAAGCTACCATCAAGGCCCAGGGCTCACTCAACCAGAGCATTAGCCACCTCAATAGCTTTTCAGGCTAGATTACCAATAGATACCATTTGTGCGGCAGCCACTTGGGCCTCTCCTCATACCTTATCTCTCATTACAAATTAGACATGGCCTCCAGAAGCCGGGCTAATTTTGGTTCCACCGTTCTCAAGAGTCTGTTCCGATGAGCCACCCAGGGTGAAGGTGCTAGGGACGCGGTCCCATCCAGCAAGAATGAAGGTGAGATTGACAACTTAACATTGAGAAGTTATGTACCTACCATAACGTTCCATGTTAGTTGTCTTCTTCTCACCTTCTTTCTTGCATCCCACCCCCCATTCCCCTAGCCTGGACAGACCTAAAGGATCCTTGGGGATCTTCTTCTTGCCTCAGTTTGACCCCTAGGCTATCCCTTCTGGTAGCTATAGGTCTAGGTGACTTTCTAGTGAGGATGTCCTTCAAGGATGCATCTGCAGTCCTTACAAATGGGTTGTCCTGTCGTCAGGCAGCCCTTCGGTCGGCCGGATTCCAAAGTCTGGGTCTGGCCTCGGCTGGTGTCGCACTTCACCCGACATCATAGCTGCAGTTATTCGGGTATAAAGGCATCAGCCGACGCCATCTTCCTCAGTCTTTCTTGCCGCGTGGCACCCGAAGCAGAAGCTGTTCGCAAGTGCCGGTCGGTTAGAACCAGAGAATACTACCGAATACTACTACCGAAAACTTCTAAAAAGCTAAGTACCCCGTTGGGGACTCTTTCTTGCCTCAGCCGATGTCAGAAAAAGTGAATAACTGTTTTAACTTGTGGGAAACAAATACCTCATAAAGATTTCCACTTTTACTGCTTACCTTGTCTAGGCCCAGACCACGACGTCGCAGCTTGTCTAGCCTGTGCTTCTTTTAACCGGCGGACGCTTAGACGTCGGTCGGAATTTGCTGAGGAGTTTTTCGGCTCCGATTTTGCTTATATTATGCCGTCGGATCCTCCGACTTTGCAAATATCTAAAAAAAACGTAAGGAAAAGGACAGACACTCGCGGTCCGCGGTTTCGGCGAAACCACGGTTAAGTCAACCGCGAGCGTCTCGGTTTCGGCTGAAACCGAGCAAGCGGTTCTTCCTTCAGCCGAAAACTTACCTTCTACCGAGGCCTCTTCCAACCTCGTGGAATCGGCTTCTGAAATCCCACCTGCTCTAGCAGTTTCTCAGGAATTATCAGACACTATTCCCTTGGATATTTCAACCCCTGCACGTGGAGCTGCTAGGCCACCTGCAGCCATGTCCATTAAGGCCTTTGCCAGGGCTAAAGCAGCTAAAGCTACTAAATCTGTGCCTGCTAAGACCCCCTCTCACAGGCCTAGCTCTAGTTCACAAATGCTTAGTTTAGCAGAGGATCTCATTTCTTTAATCCGAGGATCCCAACCTCAACCAGACAGGGCCTCTCACCCGCCTCCAGAGAAGAGGCCTAGAGCAGAGCCCCCTGAGCCAGTGTCTACAGATGATTCCTCTGATGATTCAAATGATACAGACCCTCCAGAGGCTCCTTACTCCCCTTATGAAGACTCTGATGCTGAAGAGTCCATCCCTTCTGCCTCTCTGCCTGAGGAATTTTCTTTTGGGGAAACCTTGCATGCTATGAGGGAACAATTTCAGTGGCAGGGCCAGGATTTTTCAGATTCCAGAAAAAGACTTAGAACCTTTCTGCATTTACCACAACATAGGCCTTTAGCCATACCTACAGGTCTTTCTGTTGTAGATGATGCATTTAATGATGCTTGTACTGCTCCTGATTCTCTACCTCCGGCCCCTGCTAAGCCCGATAGATACTACAGGGTTCCGGACACACATTACCACTTGTATAAGGCTCCTTTTGCAGATCCAGAAACTATCTCCCAAGGACCTAAGGCTGTAGCAGCTACCTCTGCCAAAAAAACCCTCCCCTCTGAAAGGGAATCCAGATCCTTAGAGAGATGGGGTAAAAAAGTTTACACTTCTGCTACTCTTTCAGCTAGGGCCTTGAACTGTCAATTTCACATGATACAGTATCAAGAATTTATGCTAGACCAGTTAACCAAAAAACTGTCCTCGGATGAAACAGTAGACAAAAAATATGTGCAGGAAATGGTACATAACATTCAACAAGTCAGTAACCATTCCTTAAAATGCGGCTATGATGCACTGGAGGCTTTCTTTAGATCAGCCATGACTGGCACAGTTATCAGAAGGCATGCATGGTTAAAAGAGCAGGCCTTACCAGACCATGTCAAATCAAAACTATTAGATGCTCCCATGGATAAGATCAATTTGTTTGGCTCTCCTGCACAACAAGTGCTGAAGAAGATGGAAGAGAAGGCAAAATCTGTCCAAACAGTGAAAGATTTCTTACAGGTCCAACCTCCGAGGTTTAGCAGGAATTGGCCCTCCAAGAATTGGTCCTTTCCAGACTCCTCCAAAACTCAGAGAGGCAGGAATAGGCGTTCAAGAGGCAGAAGCCAATCCAGGGGTGCCTACAGGGGACGCCAGTGGCAGGGCAACAACCAGCGAGGCACAGCCACAGACACAGCCACCACCACAGGTCAATCACAGTGACTTGGCTCTGGCACCACCTACCAGGGAACAACTACAAGCACCCTTAGGCGGGAAGCTAGCCTTATTCACAACAAACTGGCATTACATCACAAGAGACAAGTGGATTTTGCAGACAATAGACCAAGGTTACAGGTTTCACTTCCATACTCTACCAGGGAAGAGAGGAATGCCAAACCTACCTCCAAATCAAAAGACAGAAGCTCTAAAACAAATATCTCAATTATTAAGGATGAGAGCTGTAGAAAAGGTACCATCTATGGAGCAAGGAAAGGGATTTTACTCCAGACTCTTCCTGGTACCAAGAAAAGAGAGCAAATGGAGACCTATTCTCGACCTGTCCACTTTAAACACATTCCTCATTGTTCCAAAATTCAAAATGCTGACTCTACAGCAGCTTCTTCCCATGCTGGGCAAGGAGTCTTGGCTGGTAACTCTAGATCTCAAGGAGGCATACCTGCACGTCCCCATACGACCAAATTGCAGAAGATACCTCAGATTTCTTGCAGGATCAGAGCATTATCAATTCTCAGCATTGCCCTTTGGCTTATCTACTGCGCCCAGAGTGTTCACGAAATGCCTGGCATCAGTAATTGCTCATTGCAGGCTTCAGGGAATCCAAATCTACCCTTACCTGGACGACTGCCTGATACAAGCGGACAACAAAAACAAGCTAGCAGAAGACTTGCAAAGGGTCATTTACCTACTACAAGCCCTGGGATATACAGTCAATATAAAAAAGTCAAGGCTGATACCATCCCAAAGGATAACCTTTTTGGGTGCAGAGCTAGACACATCAAAACAAATGGCATTCTTAACAGTAGAAAAACAGAAGCAACTACCTCTCTACTTTTTGGCATTAACAGAACAGGACCAGCTAACAGCAAGAAAAGTCCTGCAAGCCTTGGGCTTCATGGCATCCTGCATAATATTGGTTCCACATGCCAGACTGCATATGAGAAAATTACAGTGGTACCTAAGGAATTTATGGTCTCAACACCAGCACAGCCTAGAATCTCAATTCCAATGATTCCATGCCTGAAACAAGAATTCCTATGGTGGGCTCAGGCCTGTCAGGCAAACGCAGGATTGCCCTTCCACAATACTCAGCCAAGCCAAACCATCACGACGGACGCCTCAGACCTCGGTTGGGGGGGCCCACATGCTGGACAAGTGCATTCAAGGTTTATGGACTCCAGACCAGCTGCACCTACACATAAACCTAAAGGAAATGCTGGCAGTAAAACTGGCAATTCAGACATTCAGACCATTTCTACGACAAGGCCAATTTATGATAAGGACAGACAACACCACAGTTATGTGGTACATCAACAAACAGGGAGGCACACATTCGTACCCTCTATGCCGGATGGCACTAGACCTCTGGAATGTGGCCCTGAGCTACAACATTCAGTTACAAGCAGTTTTTGTACCAGGAAAAGAAAACATTCTAGCAGACAGATTAAGCAGGACTACCACGGATGCCCACGAATGGATGCTGCATCCGGACATCTTCAAAGCCATTACAAGAAAATGGGAACTCCCAGAAATAGACTTATTTGCATCCCCACACAATCACCAGCTACAGAAATTCTGCACAAGGACGTACCACCCACTTGCTTGGAAGGTGGACTCCCTCTCTTTCAGCTGGAAAAACCTGGCAGCATATGCATTCCCACCACTTCCTTTGATGCACAAGGTGTTTTTGAAGATCAAAGAGGACCGTACAAGGATCATTCTGATAGCTCCAGACTGGCCAAGGCAACATTGGTACCCATTACTGAGGAGCATGTCTCGGGAACAAATGTGGCCCTTACCCCTGGTTCCATTGCTGTTAACACAGAACAACAACATCCTGCATCCAAACCTGAAAACGCTGCAGCTGACTGCCTGGAACATTGCATAAGGCCAATTAACCCGAATTTATCCCAAAGGGTTAAATACATTATCCTGGAGGCTCGCAGACCCTCAACAAGGAAAAATTATTCGGCAAAATGGAAAAGATACCTCATTTGGAGTACTACAAAAGGAGAAGATGTGTCACTGGTAAACATAGCCAACATCCTGGAATACTTGGCAGAGCTCTTTCACAAAGGCCTGTCCTATTCTTCCATGCATCAGCTATTTCAGCAGAATACGACTTGGATCCTCCAGTCTTCTCACATCCTCTACTCAGGCAGTTTCTCAGAGGAATTAAAAATGTAAAACCTCCTAGGAAACCACCATTACCAGCATGGGACTTGAACTTTGTGCTAGAAAAATTGACACTCCCTCCTTTCGAACCAGCAGCAACAGCAGAATTACAATATTTATCATGGAAAACTGCTTTCCTACTGGCAATCACTTCAGCAAGAAGGGTATCTGAGCTACAGGCATTAATGGCAGTACACCCCTTCCTGATCTTCCATCAAGATAGAGTGTCCATGAGAACAAATCCTACTTTTATGCCTAAGGTGGTCTCCAGAGTATCTTTAAATCAGGCTATCCACCTACCTACATTCTTCCCCAACCCACAGAACAGGGAGAAAGACTGTTGCATACCTTGGATGTACATAGACAATTACGCTACTACCTGGACAGGACCAAGGGCAATAGAAAAACTGACCAGCTTCTGGTAGCATATGCAACAGGAATGGAAGGAAAAGCAATTTCAAAACAGACTATTTCCAAGTGGATAGGAAATTGTATCAGATTTTGTTACTCCTACCATGGAAAGAAAACTCCAGAAAACATCAGGCCTCACTCTACAAGGGCTACAGCCACTACCACAGCTTTCCTACGAGGAGTGGCTACCAAGGACATTTTAGAGGCTGCTACTTGGAGCTCCGTGCATACATTTGCCAAGCATTATAATTTACCTTTATACTCTAGATCCCGAGCAGGTTTTGCCACTGCTGTTTTGCAAGGGATCTTAACTACACCATAACTTCCTTTTTCCTCCTCCCCCAGTTTGGCTATGGTATTCTACCCATTTGTAAGGACTGCAGATGCATCCTTGAAGGACATAGTACAGTTTTGTACCTACCATAAATGTAGATGTCCGATAGGAATGCATCTGCAGTCAGGATTACCCTCCCACCTTTCCCCTCTGTGGTACTCCTAGGGTATTTGCCCATCTTATAGCTAGCTGGGGGAATCTATTATGGTGTATTTGTTTGTATATATGTACATACATGCTTATTTTTTGTGTTTGCTCTCTACTATTTGGAAGCATTGGCATTTATCCAAATTTAGCCTTCCTAGAGGGCACCTGGCATCTGGGGCAAGAAACACTGAGGAAGATGGCGTCGGCTGATGCCTTTATACCCGAATAACTGCAGCTATGACGTCGGGTGAAGTGCGACACCAGCCGAGGCCAGACCCAGTCTTTGGAATCCGGCCGACCGAAGGGCTGCCTGACGACAGGACAACCCATTTGTAAGGACTGCAGATGCATTCCTATCGGACATCTACATTTATGGTAGGTACAAAACTGTACTTTCCTCTCCTCCATTTGTTGGAGAGCTAAACTGCTATGGTTTTCAGCTATCAAACGAGATCTGGGTAGTTAGCGCCTAGCATTATGGGATATAGGGTAGCCTCGAGCCGGTATAAATAGCTCTCGAGCTTTAGTATAGGCCGAGTCGGAGCCGAAGGTCGGCTCCCTCTGAACCCCATCCAGCAAGAAAGAAGGCGAGAAGAAGACAACTAACATGGAACGTTATGGTAGGTACATAACTTCTCATTTTACTTGAACAGAACCAAATCTTTCAGAAACTTTGAACAGTTTGTTTCCTTTTTCAAGGCCTGGTTGGGCGTGTCAGTGTCTAAGGTTTACTGTTGAATTTACCCCTGCTGTCACCATGGAGTAACTCTAACCTGTTGAACTTGTCTATTCATGTTTGCTTATGTATTCTTTGTCAATACCATATTTGTAATATATTTTCATTGTTTTTATTGTATCTGCTTACCTTGGAGCTTTTCTCCCTGGGCCTCCGCTGAAAATGGACATGAATCCAGTCGGACTATCCCGGTCAACAATTGTAAAGTAAAGGTTACCCTCTCCAAGTGGCTATCTTATTATATTTCTTTTGGGTATAGTTTGGAAGGAAAGCCATTGCAGGTTAAACCAAAAACATTTGTTGTACTAGAGGTATGGTTACTTCTAAGATGTCTTCTTCAGGGCTGCACTAAATGATATTTGTGCAGCTGTTACTTGGGTGAACCCTCAAACCTTTGTGTCCCACTACAAATTGGAAATTCATTTGAGGTCCAGAGCTTCTTTTTGTTCAACCATATTGTGCAATATCCTTCCATCCGATCTCCATAGGGTTTTATATGGCTGAAGACTCAGTCCCACAGGTTGAATCCAGACAAAAAGACATTGGGTATGAAAGTTATGTACTTAACGTAATGATAAACCCATGTTGTCTCTTTGTCTGGTTTAACCTTCCCTCCCTCCTGCACCGACAGTTATGGTGAGTTTCTTATCAGACAATTGAGTCAGGAAGGTTGTTTATTCTCCTGTGCTGAGGTCCTTAGTATTTTCCTATAGAGATTGAGTGATGTCAGTTTGGGCAGTGTGGACTATACTCTATCTGAGGGAGTCTTAGTGAGCAAGGGATTATGGGTAGAGGAGGCATAGCTCGGTGGGCTAAAATCTTTGGTATATTGGTGATCTCGGAGCAGATAACCCACAAGTTGAAGCAGACTTGGACACAACATGGAGCAATAGTTACAGTAAGTACATAACTTTTTAATTCTGGTTTTATTCTTCCAGTAAAGTACCTCTTGCAGTCCATTTCCAGTTTATCCTAAAGACTTGACTCATCCTTAGCCTCATTAAAGGGCTGCAAAACTAACTTGAGGGGTATTTATTCTTCTTCCCACTTCAAGGGTCCTGTTCTCCTGTAGGACATGCACTTTGTATGAGAAGAAAATGCTTCTTTGTTTTGAGACTGCAGCTGCAACAGATATAAAATACATTTGCAGACACAGTCTTTGGCCCATTACCTCTACTAGAAGCGTTTCTTAGCTACAGATCCTGTCTCAGCCATCCTTAAATGGTTTTCTTAAAGATGGTGTGTTCAGAAGAACAAGTCTCTCTCTCCTGTCCAGCATGTAACCATCAAGACTAGTCTTTAAACATTCATTTCATTTGTCTGCATTCCTTTTTTTTTTTTTGGGCAAAGGAAGAATCTCTCTCATTTCATGATGTTCGCAGGCAGCTTGGGTTTTGTCTGGACAGAACTAATTTTGTTAGAAGTCACTGTTTTTTATATTCTTGTTTAATAGGAAGTAACCCAAATAAAAAAGGCATCCTCCTGCTGTCATTTGGAGTGCAACCTCCCCTTAGTAGCATCAAAGATAAATGCCTTACATATAATCAATCACCAGTAAAATCACCCCACCCCACCCCCCCAAAAAAAAAAAAATGACCACCACTGGAAAACGCAAAATGTCTCCCAGTCAAGCAAAGGGCTGACTTCCTATTAGGCTCTCAACTTTTCAAAGTTATACTGTACTCAACCAAACATTCTCTCTTGTCATTACACTAACATGACAGTCTATATCCTACAGCCTCAGGAGTCATGACCATTCAACTCTTTTGCTCCTAGTCCCCAAAAACAAGCCTCTGCATTGATCTCGCCTTGTCTGTTCTTTGCTCAAAACTCTGAGAATCTGTTTCCTCCTCTGAAAGACGTATCATACTCGCTACAGGACACTTTTAAAAATGCATCATCTGAGACTTGCTAAATGCCAGGGTTATGTCCCTGGCCACTTTACCTAAGCACAACCTACTGTGTTACTGTGTAATACCTTTCTTACTCCTTGCCTCACACTTATTTGGCTCTCTTGTACATAGTGTATATAAACTTGTTCATGCTGCATAAACTGATTTCAACTGCCGTCAACTTTATATTAAGAATTTCTCATACTGGGTCCTTAATTATGCTGTAGTTAGATTATATTGCATTGACACACTGTGCTGTATACTTTTAATTTATTGCTGTACTTTTTCCGGGTTTGAAACCAAAATTGGTCTTTATCAGTGCTCTACCCCATTTAACAAATTTAAATAAAATGAGATGAACGTTTTAAGCTGACACTGTCACAGGAGCTATCTGATCACATTGCATTTTAATATTAGAAGTGCAATAAATACCCTCTGACCTTAGATAGCAGTAATTTCAAGCAATGGCTGTGCGTCATCCTTAATTCAGGAATGCATCACTGTGTGGTGGTTGTGCAGCAGCTCTGAGAGTGTCACTTACCTGAACATTGTAGGCCAGGCGTCACCTTTTCATCCAGGTAGTCCTTCCAGTCTTAAGGGATAAGTTTCCATCCAGAGTGTAAGTGGGGAGAGACTGACCTGCTCAGTCGAAAACAGAACAGCCAGTGTCAGAGATTTATTTTATTTTGAATTTTTTAACTGGAGTTTAGCACTGATCCCATTGGACCTATTTCATTTTCAGCCCAGGGTAAACACAATAGATGCATAACATTATATATAGATTGCACAACAAAAATGCAGTGTATATGTATGTTATATACAAAGCAAATAACATTATATACAGAGTGACTGGAAAAAAAAAACAATGTATACATGTATTATGTACAGAGTGGAAATCTGAATTGGTATGCTGAAAGAATCACAGTGAAAATTAGACTCAGTGCAAGTTATATAAAAGGAAGAAGATATAGGAAGAAGTTAAGCTGTATGACCAGAGAGAGAGCAGTTACATTTTCCTTGAGTCTTGAAATGTGCTTTTATTTCTTATCGCATTATGTACAGAGTGGAAATCTGAATTGGTATGCTGAAAGAATCACAGTGAAAAGTGGACTCAGCGCAAGTTATGTAAAAGGAAGAAGGATAGGATGAAGTTAAGCTGTATGACCAGAGAGAGAGAGCAGTTACATTTTCCTTGAGTCTTGAAATGTGCTTTTATTTCTGATCGGAAAGTTAGAGCTAGAGGAATGATCTTTAAGAAAAGTGAGAGATTCCCACAGTTCAGGAACAAAGCTTGAGAAAGCATGGTCTGTGCAGTGTAGCCTATTATTTTTTGGGGGGGGGGGGTGGAGGGAGAGGACCTGAGTGGTTAATTTTCTAAGGTTGTACATCGATGCACCTCTGAGTAGTCTGGAGGCTAGTGGGGGGAAGGTCTCATTCTTGATGAGTTTAAATAGTAGAGAGGGGAGTAGAAGGGTGGCACGTTGTTTCGCAGGTAGCCAGTTGGGCTTTTCAGTGGTTTTACATTGATGTCCAGTTCTTGGGGAGAGAGTTTGGTGACTCTGCATATGGTGCTTGAGATGCATTGAGTGGCAGAAGTAGTTAGAGAGGGACCATATTCTAGTTGAGCCAGAAAGATACCTTTACTTGTGGCATTCCTACAAGGTCTGGATAGAAGAGGAGAGATACTGTTAGCCCAAAATAGGAGAGCGTTGATTTTTTTGTGTGTAGTCTTGGTACAGTTTGAAGTTAAGGAAGGGGTCCAACCAAATCCCTAAACATTTTAATAAAGTGGCATTTTCAGTAGTTTTATTCAGATGATCAAGGATTTGAAGAGGATATCTACAGTAGCACTAGTTCTATACAGGCTGTTCCATTTTCTTCAAAATACTCACCTTCCTCCTGCCTCAGTTCTTGACAGACTGGAAAGTCATGAGTAGTTTTACAGTGTTTGTTTATACTTCTTGTTTTGCCTTTTTGTGTAGTTTACTTGTTGCTTTACCTCAGAGCAGGCTAACCAAGATGTATGGAGCATACCTCTCAACATGTAATAAATCTGGACAAAGCTGAAAATTAATGGCAGTACAAAGGCTCATAAACAAGGATAGATTTTAAATATTGCTAGAGTAACGCATTTTGTGTTGGCATGTATTTTGCTGAAGGATAAGAAATCTGAAATTCAAATGCCTGACGTTATTTAGTGACTTCAGTCCTCAGTGATTTGCCAGAAAACCAGTTTTTATGAGGAACAGATGATAAATATGAGGCAAAAATCTGGACATTCTGTGAAAGTCTGGATAGATGAGAGGTATGGCGTAGAAAGGCCTTCTTGTAAAAGGTTATGGGTAAGGGGGGATGTTCAGTAGCTTGGAAAGTTTTTGATGCTGGGTTATGTAATGCCAGTCTTGGGTTGTTCTGGTTGGTATCATAACCTTAAGTCTGTATTAGCAGATAATGCTAACTACATAACTTTTGTTGATGTGATCTTTTTTTTTAAGTCACATCTGGGATCACTGTCAGGTACTGTCCTGTCTGCCCCTTTACTCCTCAGCTTGACATGTCCGTTATGAGATTTGCACATGGAGGGTCTCTCCTGTCAGGAGAGCAGTTGAAGTGGACTCCTTTCACTCCGTCTGTGCACTTAGAGTTTCAGGCTTGCCAGCCAAGTGGAGCAGGAAGAGATAGGCCAAAGCCAAGGTACTGCAGAGCATGTTAGTATTTCCTTAAACCTGAAGTGCTTCCCTCATGTGCTGATATCTTTAGGCTGGGTGGGAAGTGAGGACTGTAGCCCTGAGCACGCATCCTGCATCGGGGTCTATATGGCAGCTGCTTTTTCCTCACACCCTGTAGCCTGACATCTTCTCTTAGCTTCAGCCTCTACCAGAGCTCCAATAGATAAGATGTGCACTCCCCCTCCAGTGGGGCTTGCCCAGCTGCCCTACCTGTGCTGTCAAGCATAGGAGCAAGTAATTCAACTGTGGTCACCTGGGCCATAAAGCTTATCCCTCTAAACCAAAACTAAATTAGCAGGTATCCTTTGGTGACCTCCTTGCATTAACTTTGTGATTTTTACCTATTTCAGCAGACCAGCTGTCTCTTCCCTGTAGAGAGAGCTAGGGGTTTGTGGCCACCCAGGCTCTTTTGGTCTGGACTACTGGAGGTTGTGATGGCCTTCCTTTCCTCAAAGCATGTAATCATGCTTCTTGAATGTTTGGCTGTTATACTTTGGAGTGGGGGTTGGGGTTTGCCTTTTCCCATGAGTAGACCTGTCTAAAGCGAGAATGCTCTTAAGAGCCAGGTCTGATAGGGTTCTACCAAGTCATGCAAGGTGGAGAGGAGATCTTGAAGCACTGATAGGCGCTGTATGCATCATCGGGGCCTGTAGGTTGGTTTCTGCCCCCATCCAGCCTGAGTTCTGGTGATGTTTAGCTGATGGCTCTGCTTAGTATAGGTCAGCAGACAGTCTTTTCTTGTTCTTCATGTCAGGCACATATTTGCATCTTCACCTTCCAGGAAATCTCCTTCCTTCTAGAATCCTATAGAGCACAGGCAGAGCTCCACAGTGGGCTCATTTCATTAGGATTAAGTCTGTTGGATATGCCCTTCCAGACACTTTAGAAAAGAGCCTGGTGAGTTTTGCAAGTCGTAGTAGGATTTGGTCTCTGGAAGTGGAGCTTCGCAGAAACCTATCCCATTCACTTCAGGGAGAGGATCATGATCCATCCTTTTTCTGTTAAAGCAACAGGATAGACGGAAGGGTATTAAATGGTCAAGTCTTCTCTGGGGTTTCCCATTCTTTTACTGGATCCATGTCCTGTCTCTCTTCAGAGGCATAGATTTTGTTATTTTGAACATCTTGTTGGCTGACAGTTGATGTGGGTTCTCTGCCTTGTGGGGGGAGAGGATTTGGGAAACTTTTTTTAGGCCTGATCTGGGATGACTTCTATTATTTTTGCAGGGAGGAGGTGCCACGTCCTGTAGGAGGAGCTGGGAGCTGTTGGAAAGCCACCTGCATGGGGGATCATTCAGTAGGTAGGTGGAGCACTTTCTTGTATTGCAAGTAATCTGCTTCTTTTGAGCTGCGGATGCCTAGTGATGTATTTCAGTTCCTCTGCTGGAACCAGGGCATGCCTTGCTGGTGGTCCCTGACAGGGGACTGGACACTGGCTCAGCTGTGGTGTTTGAGCAGCCCTTCTGCTGTGTAGGGCTGCTTCATATACCCAGAGAAGATTCGTACACTTCAGGAGACTTGAGCTTGTTTACCTAGTGTGTGGTGTGTTTCTCTTTCGTGTCCTTTGTCTTAGTGGTTTCTGAGTTCCTTGGTGGCTTACCTCCCTTCTGGTAGCTCTGCCTGTACTGTGTGCCTCGATTCTCTGGGATCTGCATGGCATGTGTCTTCTCATTCACCTCTGTTTCCTTCTCCTAAGGATGTAGTCATTTTCAGGATCCATTGTTTGACTGAGTGCTTGCTGGAGGGTGGAAGCCAAAAGTGTATTCTTAAGGCCATTCACTGAAGAACTGGTAGTGTGTGTACCACCTGCACCTCATGAGGTTGAAGTTCTGGATTTTTGCTTTGTCATTTGGCTGTGACAGCAGTCTAGTCTTGCTTTTGCCTTTTCAGTTTTGTCTGCTCCTAGAAGGCTTACTTACAGTAGCCCTTGGGCCTGGACTTGACCTGCCTAGTCTTCTTTCCCTGTCCTTGCCCACAGAGTCAGGCCTTCTGAGTAGGCATTCTCCAGTCCCACTGGTCCTTGCAATTTTGTCCATTTCTTTCCTTCATTGTGGATTTGCTGCTTGGGCTTTAACTTATTGGAGAAGGTCATTAGTATTAAGTGTAACAGATGGGCTCTAGTAAGAAACACCAGTGTCATATATTGCTTGCGAACTCCCTGAACAGATGCTAGCAGACCAGTTGTGGAAAATAACTAAAGTTTTTTTTTTTTTTTTTTCATGGAAGGGGAGCCTTCTGCACTCCCCATGTTGGAGTACTTTGCCCCATGCAATCCCCATTTTTATGTGTACACTAATGCCACAGTCGCACCTCCGGGACAAGTGGAAATGCCTGTTAAGCAAGAAACACAGCTGTATAACTGTAAATCTCATACTACATCTAAAATGATAAGCTATCCCAGCAGCTACTACGTCAGAGAATCTGCTGGAGGAGTTATGCTAAGAGGGACATACAGTGTAACAGACAGGCATCTCCCATGACAGATGGTTATTGTTATTGTATCTCATTCCCCCTGCAGGAGGCTGGTGTTTCCATCCAATCTTTGGTTTCAGATTCCTTACTTGTACATCACTTGTTATCAGTGAGGATGATAAGTCATCATTACTGTTTTAGATTTGCAGAAAAGTGCATGATATTGCCAAATGGATGAAGCTGGAAGGTTCTGTGGACCAGTTCACTTGTGTATCAAGTTGCCATTACCTCATGTGTCCCCAGTGGCTTGTCTGCTCCCGGCTGCAAGACCTTCTGGAAGATGCCAAATTCAGGATTGGGGTTAGGATGAATGCAGCCCATAAGACCAGATGTCCTCCTGTTCTGTTCTCATGTTGCAGTATTCATACTGTGGGATTCTCCGCCTCAGGTGACCCAAACATTGGCTCCTATACACAAGCTTTCAGCCTGGTTGCTGTAGGTGTGTAGGACATCACATGTAGGGTCATAAACCAGGGGCCTTAAATGTAATGTCTGCACACAGACCTGAGAACTTTTCTGCTGCAGTTGAACGTCAGATCGATCGCATCACTCCTCCTTATCAAGATGTCCAAAGCTAAGTACCCCGTTGGGGATTTCTTACTGATATTGTTGCTTGAAGCTTGGTTAGCTGCCTTTTACTTTAGCTGATGTCAACTAAGAAAGGTAAATGTCGATGCCGACGTCAAATTCTGCATAAAGACACCCACGACCATTGTGTCTTCTGTCTAGGCTGGGAACATAACCATAATTCCTGCACCATCTGCCAGTCATTCATCCCTAAAGCTCTTAGAAGCTGCTTGGCTTCCCTTAACTTGTATTTAGAAAATCAAAGGCTTAAAAAATTAGCCCTTAGGATGGATCCGGAATCATCAGAACCGATAGAACCGTCAAAGAAAAAGGCCAAAGTTTCACAGCCTACCACCACTGCCTGTCCGTCTTGTCAGATGCCCCGCCAACCGCCGATATAGGGGTTGAGGGATGCCCACTAGAGCTGTCCGCTTCTACAGCCTCCTTCAAGGTAGCCGTACTCGAAGCGCCAGCCGGCACATCCGTGGAGATAACTCTGGCGTCGGTTATTCGCTATGTCAAGGGGGAACCAGGTTCTACCAGACACCCTTCTGGATCTCACGAGTCCGAGGCTCCTTCAGTTGTTAAGAGCCTACCCTGTCTCCAAAAACACTCCTCCTAAAAGAAAGCAGAAAACTAAGCATTTAGCTACCCTACTTGAAAGTCAACTGAACTGGCAATCCTTTACTCACTCCCTGATGCAGGCCTTCATGGCCCTAAGGCCTACACCATCCGCAGCCCCCTCCATTCCTTTGCTCAGTCCAAGGCCTACTTCTGCTGCCTCAATCCTTCGTACCCCCCAGGAAGAAGCAGATGAGACCCTCTCATCTTGCTGAAAGGAGTCCATCTCCTATGCTTCACAAATAGCCTCACCTCTGGAATATTAATCTCCATTTGAAGATTCTTTTGAAGGAGACTCTCCTCCAGAGGACATTACATTTGGTGAAACCATCACTAAGATGAAATGATACTTCAAATGGGACTCTTCCCAAATGTCAGAATCTCAAAAAAGGTACTTTGAATTGCTGCAGGTTGACTCCCCCTCCCCATCTGCCATTCCCCCGGTGATCCCTGCATACCTTGATGCATTTGCTTCAAGCTCAAAGAACCCTGACTCCCAGCCACCTGCTCCAGAGAGACCAGACCATTTCTGTAAAGTGCCTGAGGACCACAAACTCCTGGTAAATCCCCCTGTGGTAGACACTGCTGTCATAGCTGTGGCCCCAGATTGACAGTCTAGATTGCTCCCTTCCTCTTCTCTGTTACCTTCTGATAAAGACAGAAAACTTTTAGATAAGCTGGGCAAGAAAACATATACCTCCTCTACCCTGGCCTTGAGAGCTATTAACTATTAAACTCATATGGTTAAATTTGCCTTGGACTTAGTTTCCCATGCATGTACGCTTCTCAGCTCCCTGTCTGATTTCCCCTAACAAAACTGAAGTAGCATATAAGCTATCCATGGCATCCCAGGTGGCCAGGCACTCTATAAGATGCAGTTATGATGCAGCAGAAGCCTTTGCCAGATCAGCTGCAACTGCATCAGTTATGCGTAGATACTCCTGGTTTAGACTACAGCCTGTGCCAGAGGATTTTAAGTCAAAAATCCTATATGCCCCTCTTGGCAATAACTTCATATTTGGAAAGAAAAGTGCAGAGCTTTTTAAAAATCTGCATGAGAAAAACAGAGCTGCAGGACATTAAACACCTGCTGAACTCCCCCATATCTAAGTTCTGCAGAAATTATCCTGCTAAGACATCCTATATCAGAAGGGCTCCATCTATGTCCCCCCTTCCTCTAGTAGGCATAGGAAAGGGACTAGGAGGCAGCCTTCTTTAAGGGCTACCTTTTCTCAACCAGCCCAAAGACATTCCTTTCAGGACAGAAGTAATGCCAACAATGCGTGACTGCCTTGCCCTATGCCCCCTGTCTTCCCATCTCTCTGTGTCTGCCCCTCTGGAAAGAAATCATCTCAGATTACTGGGTGCTGGCAGTAGTGGAAAACGGATATTTCCTATCCTGGCAGGTCATTACCAACATGAGTGGCTGGTGGTCCACACCTGAAATCAACTTCTCGTTGGTCAGATCGACCATAAACTAATCACCCTAGATGTCTGCATCCCGCCCCCACCCACCATTAAAAGCCAACTTCATGCTTCTTAAGACAGAAGTGGCGAACTTCATGACAACCATGCAGATGGGCAATACAGTTACGACTGCTGAGTCCTACACAAATGCACTCTGTAACTCTTTCTGCACTTGCTTTTAGTCCTTTTTAATTGAATTGCATTTTTTTAAACTGTGTTTGGTCTAATATTGCTGCATACTCAAGTGTGCTAGCTTGCACTGCATGTGAATTGTTTTTTACTACTGTTTTTGCTACGTTTCTGTATAAAAAAAAAACTGTAAGCTTGTTTCTTAGTGTTCCAGATACAGATTTGCTGTATCCAGGACTGTATGTAAGCTTCTGAGCCCCCCCCTAAGCCTTTCTGTGTTGGAGGGAAGCCTTCTAGCTCATCAGTGGGAGTGGTAAGCACTAGGTAACCCGTCTACCACATAAGGAGTGGTTCTGGCCCAGAAATTGTAGTTACTGGCCGTTTGGGCAATCTCTTCCATCTCTCTCAACTTTCTGATTTGAAAGTCTGCATTTGCACTTGTTTCTGTCCTGCAACTCATCTAGTGCAGATACAGATTCTTAGTTTTAGCACTTAAATTTGCTTGTTCATGCTCAGCACTTGTAAGCACTAAATAAGCTACTAATTACTATAGCACTCTATCTTCCTCATTACCTAGAGGAAAACAGTTTTTGTACTTACTTCTCTCACTTGCTTAGAGAAAAACAGCTCTTGTACTCACTTTCCTCACTTATCTAGAGGAAAATCGTTTTTTATTCAGGCATGTCCAAGGGTCAGCTCCCAGTGTTCTCTCCTGTCTTATCTGATGAATCTGGGCATCTTGAGGCAATGTAGAAATTGCCTCATGTACACTGACAACCCTCTCCTCCTACCACCCAACACTACAACCTGTGAGATGCACTTATCTAGCCAAACTGGAGGTAAAGCACTCTCTAACCAAGACTGAACTTGACAGTCATGAGGAGAAGGTAAACATTTGCACCACACCACACTCATCACATAGTCTCACTAAATCTACACCACCAAAATCCACACACAGTAACACAAAAACATTTGCGGACGCTCTCAATAATAATCTGTCTAAGCAACAGGGACCTCCAAAGCAGAAACGCAAGCGACCTCCATCCCCCAACACAACCCAAATGACACACAGCCCACAGACTCAGTGCGCCACTCAACCACAGCCAATAAGGCAAAACAACGTACCCAGCACACTAGTCATAGGTGACTCTATAGTCAGGCACACTGATGTCCCACTCACCAGGCTAGACAAGGAGAAGGTTACTGTCAGCTGCCTGTCGGGTGCCAGGATCCGCCACATAACCCACGCACTCAGGTCACTCCACACCGTGTACAAATATGATTGTCATTGTCCATGTTGGTGTGAATGACCTGAGAAGTACCTCCCTGGATTACATGAAAAGAGACATGGAAGAGCTCTCCGATCTTGAAGCCCAGGCAGGTATGACCATAGCCCTGAGTAGCATTCTGCCATCGCCCAGAATGATACCGCAGTACAAGGACAAAATGATTGACTTCAACAATTGGTTAAGCTTCTGGTGTCATTCTAAGGGGATCCAGTGTCTGTCTGCCTGGGATGACATGGTCGACAGACCACGATGCTTTGCCACAGATGGCCTGCACCTGTCGCCCCTGGGATTCCGGATACTAGCTAAGGCTTTTGCTGCCCCTATAGTGCCTTTTCTAGGCAGGGTTCAAATAAATTTACCACCATAACAGGAACAGGCAAGCAAAAACTGAAGGTAATGCTACTCAGTGCTAGAAGTCTAAATCTCAAAATGCACTAACTCGAGGCACTCCTTAAAATGGAGAACATTGATATCTGTGCAGTGAATGAGACCTGGTTCAAGGCTCGAGAGAGCACCCCTGCACTACCAGGCTATAACTCGTACCACACTTTTAGGCCAAGTAACCTGGACCGAAACACCAAAGGCGGAGGTGTGTCCATATTCATTAAGGATATCCACACATCCAGGCTAGTTGCTCAGCATAATGCATCTGAGGTTATCCAAGTGCAACTAACTCTGATCAAAACTGCAATCCAAATTGTAGCTTGCTACAGATCCCCCACCGTGCCCCAGGATTCCCACTCCTCTTTTCTTGATGTACTGGAAAATATTAGAGTTCAACCAAGCACCCTAATAATGGGCGACTTCAACTACCCCACCATTAACTGGGAAAACTACTCGTTTACCAACTCCATAGCTCAATGCTTTCTGGAATTCATAAATTCCAATGCCCTTGATCACCTTATCCTCACCCCCACCAGGGGCAACAGTATCCTAGACCTAGTCATTACCAACATGAGTGACCGGTGTTCCACACCTGAAGTCAACTCTTCGTTGGTCCGATCCGACCATAAGCTTATCACCCTTGATATCCACATCCCACCCCCACCCCCCCCCCCCATTAAGGAAACCACAGTAAAAATTTTCTCCAAAGCCAACTTCATGCTTCTTAAGACAGAAGTGGTGAACTTCATGACACCCATGCAGATGGGTAATACAGTTAAAACTGCTGAAACCTACACAAATGCACTCTATAAGCACTTACACGAGTGCATGGATCGTGCTATCCCAAACAGAACCAAGACGCTATCCTCCAAAAAAAGGAAGCCAATCTGGTGGTCGTCTGCCATAAACCAACTGTACAACAGAAGGAAGAAACTGATGCAAAAGAGAGTAAAATCCCATGAGTTGGAGGAGCTCCCTGGTCAGCCTCATTAAGAAGTTGAGATCCCTTATAAGATCCTCCAAAGCTAGCTACAAAAACAAAATCGCCACTAAATCCAAGGACAACCACAAAGCATTCTATAGCTATGTCAATAATCTAGATGGCAACACCCAGATCTGCGCTGAGTTACAGAACAAAGGCATGAAAATTACAGAACCAACTGATATTGCCAACATCCTGGCAGATCGGTTCAGTGCTAACTTTACCCCCCTCTCACCCCCTAAAGGGCCCATATCTATACAGGAAGAATGCAGAGTCCCTGTAATTACAACTATGCAGGTAAAAGCTGCACTGTCTAAAGCCCAAAACACAGCATCCATGGGACCGGACAACATCCCAGGCTGCGTTTTACACTAACTTCAGAACGAACTGGCTCCCCACTTAAGCACCATGTTCAATAATAGCCTCGCATCAGGCTTTGTGCCCATTGAATGGAGCACAGCAACAGTTATCCCACTCCAGAAAGGGGGGAGCCACCACTGATCCTGGGAACTATCGACCTATTAGCCTGACGAGCCTAGTCTGCAAGGCCATGGAACGTATCGTCATGGAACTCATAAACAAAGACATTGGTAAACTCCAAACTCTGGATCCCACCCAGTTCGGGTTTGTGTAAGGCAGATCATGCCTCCTGAACCTGATCGACTTCTTTGAGGCAGTCACCAAAGCCGTGGATGAGGGTAAGGTGGTTCACACAGCCTATCTTGACCTTGCCAAGGCTTTCGACACCATCCCCCATTCTGGAATTATAGCTAAACTCACTAAGCTAGGTATAAATCCCTACATCACAAGATGGATTGCCAACTGGCTCACTGACAGAACCCACACTGTAAAAGTTGCAGACTCCAAATCTCACTTCAAACCAGTGACGTGGAGTACCACAGGGTTCAGTCCTGGGACCTCTCCTGTTTGGTATCTACTTCTCTGAAGTACAGGCTAACACAGAAGGCCTCTGGCTAACGAAGTTCGCAGATGACTGCAAACTAGGAGCCATGGTCTATTCCCCAAATGATGTGGACATCCTACAGAAGGTCCTCACTGAGACAGATGCCTGGTGTCAGAGGCATGGCCTCAAGCTCAATGCCAAAAAGTGCATTGTCATCCCCTTTGGTAAAAACTCTGTACCCATGAACTACCACATAAACGGCAGTCTACTTAACACCGAATGTGTGATAAGAGACCTTGTGACCTAGGTGGACAGTAGTCTCTCCTTTGATAATTACATCGCTGCAGTAGTCAGGAAACCCTTCTATGTGGCACACCTCATCACAAAAGGGTTCTCATCCAGGAAAAGCGGTCATTGTTCCCCTCCACTCGGCACTCATTCGACCCATTATAGAGTACAATGCCCCTTTTGGAATGTACCTCACAAGACATCTGCAGCAGCTGGAAAGGCAACAGAAGTACCTCACAAAGGATTACTGGCCTCAAACAGATGCCCTACACTGACCGCCTCAAAAAACTCCAGCTTTACTCTGTAGCATATCGCCTACTCCGAGCAGATCTCTGGCCAACATATAAAGCTATGTTAAACCCAGAGCTGTTGGACATGCTACACCTAAAGAAATCCCAATCCCTCCAAGCTACATGCTCTGGGGACCTAAACCTTGTCACCACAATAAACAGGACAGGCTGAAGGGATATATTCCTGTCCCAGAGACTTACTGTCTTCTGGAACAAGCTACCCATCTGTGTGAAGCAAAGATGTTCTTGTTTCACTGTTGCAGTCATCACATTTGGGTTATCTGCCTGCAGATAGCCCTCAGCAGGCCTGAGTACCAGAGTCTTTGATTCCAGCGTCGGATGCTCTCCTCTTCCATGACGTCAGGTCATCAGGGGTATAAAACATGCAGCCGACACCATTACATCAGTCGTTCTTGCCATGCAGTGCCCGAAGCAGAAGCAGTTTGCAAGTGCCGTTCGGCCGACTCATGAAATTTTTAGTTTTCGAGTTTCAGAACCGAAGTCTTCAAAAAAAGATAAGTACCCCGTTGGGGATCCTTTTTCGTGCTCCAACCGATGTCAGTAAAAGTTAATAATTGTCTTGCCTGTGGAAAGCAAATACCTCATAAAGATTTTCATTCGTACTGCATTCCTTGCTTAGGCTCAGACCACGATGTCCCTCGCTGTCGGTTTTATGCCATGTTCAACCCCCGAACTATTCGTCGTCCGGCTGTCTTTGCAGCAAATTATTTTGGTACTCTGTATCAGTACTCCGAAATGGCTTTGTTAAGCCATCCGACTACCGATCTTCCAAAAAAAGTAAAGATAAAGAAAGAGACAGACCGCATAGGTCCAAAACTGCCGACTACGCTTCCATTAAGCTAGACGCCAGTCCGCCGGTACTCAGTGAGGCGCTTTCGCAGCCCCTGATACCCGCTACCTCAGATTCGCAGGCCTCTACTGAGGCGCATTCGGACTCCAGTATGCCACGAGATGCTTCTTTGACTATGGAACCTGCGGATGTCTCTTATCTTGGATGGGTCCGGAGCCACTGTGCAGGCACTGGCTTCTGAGGGTGTATTCAGGCCTACAGACTTGCATTTTAAACCGACGCCATCTTCTTCATCCAAGCCTAAAACTCGCACCACGCCTAGAAAACCGACTTCCAAACAGCATGCTCAGGCCCATATGCCTAAAAAAACAAATGCTTAGAATGGCTGAAGACCTTATTACCTTAATTAGGGGAAGTCAGCCTTCCCGCTCTGAGAGACCTAGAACTGATTTTCCTTCTGATTCTTCTGATCAGGAGTCTGATATTTATGTTCCTTCTGATTACCAGGATTTGCCCTTATCTATCTATGAGGATTCTGATGCAGAGGTTTCCATTCCCTCTGCTTCCCCTCCAGAAGATTTTTCTTTTGCTGAAACCTTGCACACTCTTAGGGAGCATTTCCGCTGGGAAAGCCAGGATTACTCTGGCTCCAAAAAGAGGCTTAGGGAATTCTCACTCCTTCCTCCACACAGGCCTTTAGCTGTCCCTCCTTTTATGAACATTGTAGATGATGCTTTCGTGGAATCTAGCCTTTCCCCAGACACTTCACCTCCAGCTCCCAGAAAACCTGACAGGTATTAGAGTACCTGACTCTCACAAGTTCCTCTTCAAGAATCCTACTGCTGATTCTGTTAAAAGATTTCCTGCAAGTACAGCCTCCCAGATTTAGTAGGCACTGGCCTTCTAAGAATTGGTCCTTTCCTGTTTCTTCCAGGCCTTCTCAGTCCAAACCCAGGACCAGCAGACCACCCAGGCTTCAGTCACAAGGTACTCACAGGCCTAAGCAGTGGGGGGTTCCCACTTCCAAAGCTGAAAGTAGTAAGACACCCCCCCTATGGTAAACTGTCACAATGACTTAACTTTAAACCTTCCAAGCCCTTCTCAACTGACTGTTCCTTTAGGGGGAAAGATTGCCCTGCATGCAAAAAACTGGTAACTCATTACCCAAGACAAGTGGGTTTTAATTATAGTTTCCCAAGGATACAGATTCCACTCCTTACCAACCCCAAATGGTTGGCCAGACCTATCCCCAAATCAGTGGGGAGAGGCTCTAAAGCAGGATGTTCGTGTTACATTGCTGCAGTCATTACACGTGGGTTATCTTGCCGTCAGGCGGTCCCACAGTCGGCCAGAGTTCCAAAGTCTTGGTCCGGCGTCAGTTGCTGTCACCTCCTCCCTGACATCAGTGCGATAGGGGTATATAAGATGCAGCCGACCCCATTTTCTTCAGTCTTTCTTGCAGCGTGGTGCCCGAAGCAGAAGCAGTTCGCAAGTGCCGGTTGGCCGACTCCTGAGATTTTCATTCCGAATCCAGAACCGAAATCTTCTAAAAAAGCTAAGTACCCCGTTGGGGAAACTTTTTCTTGCCTCAGACCGATGTCAGTAAAAGTTAATAACTGTATTTCTTGTGGGAAGCAAATACCTCATAAGGATTTCCACTCCTATTGTATTCCATGCATACGCCCTGACCACGACGTCACTGGTTGTCGGTTTTGTGCTAGGTTTAACAAGCGCACTATTAAACGTCGGTTTGATTTTGCCCAATATTATTTTGGTAGAAAATTCAATTACACCATGCCGTCAGAAATTCTGACGACCACAATGCATAAAAAGCGCAAGGCGAAGGACAGGCATCCGAGGCCCAAAACGGACGACGAGGCCTCTTCTAGGCCAGTCGCCGGTTCTCCGGTTTTCAGCGAGGCGCCTTACCAGCCTCTGACGACCGCTTCCACAGACCACCTCCGACTCCCACGTGGAGCTGGCTGGGCCTTCGGATGCACTAGGCCTTCAGTTTACCGATCCTAAACCTACAGAGGAAACCGAAGTAGCTGAGCAATCCACAGCTACAGAGGGTTTTTTCAGATCTACCCAGTTAATTATTAAACCCTCTGTTGAGTCTAAGCCCCCCTTAAAGGCTAAAAAACAGACACAACTCTCTCCAGGACAGGCTTCCATGCCTAAGAAACAAATGCTTAAAATGGCCGAGGACCTAATCACCCTGATCAGGGGGTCCCATCCCCCTCCTGATAAAAGGCCCAGGCAGGATGCAGACCATGAATCTTCTGACCAGGTGTCTATTTCCTCTGACTCTTCCTCGGACCTAGGATATTCCTTACCCCCTTATGAGGATTCTGATGCTGAGGAATCAATTCCATCAGCCTCTCCGCCTGAGGATTACTCCTTTGGGGAGACCTTACATACCATGAGAGAGCATTTCCACTGGGAAGGCCAGGATTACTCAGAATCCAAGAAAAGACTCTGAGACTTCCTTTTATTGCCCCAACACAGACCCCTTGCTATCCCACCAGTTTTAGACATTGTGGATGATGTGTACACTGAATCCAGTTTGAACCCTGACTCCTTACCCCCAGCCCCAGTTAAACCTGATAGATATTAGAGTCCCTGACTCTCACAAATTTCTGTACAAAAGCCCTGTTGCTGACCCTGAAATTATTTCTCAGGGACCCAAAGGGATTAAGGCCTCATCAGCAAAAAACCCAATTCCCTCTGACAGAGATTCCAGAGCATTAGACAGATGCGGAAAGAAGGTATATACGTCTGCAACTTTAGCAATGAGAGCCTTGAACTGTCAGTTTCATATGCTAAAATATCAGCAATATTTGATGTCTCAGTTGAAACAAAAGATGCTTCCAGATTCAGACCCTCCTAACTTAAAAGAAATGCAGGATTTATTGCATGCAGCTGAACAAGTAGGAAAACATACTTTGCAATGTGGGTTTGATTCCTTAGAGGCCTCCTGTAGAGCAGCAGTTACAGGCTCTGTCATTAGAAGGCATGCTTGGTTAAAAGAACATATGTTACCAGATCATGTTAAGGTCAAGTTATTGGATGCACCTTTGCAGCGGGATGTGCTGTTTGGAGTTAAGGCAGAGGAGGTATTAAAGAAAATGGAGGGTAAGGCAAAATCTATGCAAACGGTGAAAGATTTCTTACAGGTTCAGCCTCCTCGATTTAGCAGAAATTGGCCAACAAAAAATTGGTCCTTTCCAATCACAGATAGACCTCAAAGGGGCAGATACAGACGTCCAAGAGGTAGAGGTCAGACGCAAGGCCCTTACAGGCCTCGACAGTGGGGCACACCAGGCCAAAAAGAAGGGGATGACAGGCCTCAGTCTTATAAAAAATAGCCTCAATGACTTTCTACTACAGCTGCCAAACAGCTCTCTCTTGGCAGCCCCCTTAGGAGGAAAACGGGCACTTTTCTATCACAACTGGCATTGCATCACCAAAGACAAATGGGTTTTCAACATTGTATCTCAAGATTACAGGTTCCATTTCCACACCTTTCCAAGGCTAAAAGGAATGCCAAATCTGCCACCAAATCAATGGGCAGAGGCTCAAAAACAAATCATAGCACTCATGGACATGAGAGCTATTCAAAAGGTACCACCACAGGAACAAGGACAAGGATTTTACTCAAGACTCTTTCTGGTTCCCAGAAAGGACAAAGCCTGGAGACCCATTCTGGACCTTTCTACACTAAACACTTATCTGGATGTTCCGAAATTCAAGATGTTGACACTACAGTAGCTTCTTCCCATGCTGGGCAAGAAAGCTTGGCTTGTGACTTTGGACCTCAAAGAGGCATACCTGCATGTCCTTGTCAGACAAAGTTGCAGAAGATACCTCAGATTTCTTGCTGGTTCAATGCATTATCAATTCTCTGCACTGCCCTTTGGCTCATCTACTGTGCCCAGGGTCTTCACAAAGTGCCTGGCACCAGTAATTGCATTTTGCAGGCAAAAATGAATTCAAATTTATCCATACCTGGATGACTGCCTGATTCAGGCAGAGAGCAAGGACATTCTACTAAAGCATCTGGCGTACGTAAAAAAGTTAAGTTGCCTGGGGTACACAGTAAACAAAAAGAAATCAAAACTAGTGCCCTCACAACAGATAATATTCCTGGGTGCCAGCTTGAACACAACGGCCCAGATGGCTTATCTCACGCCAGACAAGCAAGGACAAACTGACTCAGTATTTTCAATTAATGGCAACAAAGACCCAACTCCCTGCAAGAAAAATTCTGCAGGCCTTGGGCTACATGGCATCTTGCATACTACTAATTCCATATGCCAGACTGCATATGAGGAAACTACAATGGTACCTAAAGAGTGTATGGTCTCAACACTGTCAAAGTTTGGAAACAGTTATACCACTAATTCCTTGCCTACAACAGGAGTTTCGATGGTGGGCACAAGCTTGTCACCTCAACAAGGGACAGCCTTTCACTCAACCCACAGCCAGGCAGACACTGGCAACAGATGCATTGGATTACGCCTGGGGAGCACACATGGCAGGAAAATGTATCCAGGGCGAGTGGCCCACAGAGTAAAGACATCTCCACATCAATCAAAAAGAGATGCTAGCTGTACAAAATGCTATTATAGCTTTCAAGAACCTACTGCATCCAGGACAATTACTATTAAGGACAGACAACACCACAGTTATATGTGGTACATAAGCAAGGGGGCACACACTCCTACCCTCTCTGCAGACTAGCCATGACCTTGTGGAACACAGCTCTAACCTACGAAGTTCATCTGCAAGCACAATTCCTGCCTGGAAAGAAAAACACACTGGCAGACAACCTAAGCAGAAACATTATGGACCCACACGAATGGGAACTGAACCCACAAATATTCAGAATGATAACACAAAAATGGTGGAGCCCGGACATAGATCTGTTTGCTGCCCCAAAGAACTGCCAATTACAGAACTTGTGCACAAGGAGCTACCATCCACAAGCATGGAAAGTGGATGCCCTCTCTTTCAGCTGGAAAAAATACAAGTATACGCTTTCCCCCCTTTACCTCTCCTTCCAAAGGTACTCATAAAAGCCAGGCAGGAAGAGCCAAAAATGATCCTGATTGCACCAGACTGGCCACGCCAGCACTGGTACCCAATCTTAAAGAACTTAACACAAGAACCACCCTGGATTTTACCACAAATTCCACAGTTGCTGACTCAGCACAACAATCAGATACTTCACAGCCAGCTAAAGACCTTAAATCTAGCTGCATGGAAAATTCCTTAGTCAAGCAAGCAATGCCTCTCTCCAAAGCTGTTATGGATGTCATTCTGGCGGCCATAAGGCCTAGCACCAGGAAAGCATACTTGGACAAATGGAAGAGATTCTGTGCCTGGAACCAAGCGCACAGCCTTGACCCTCTAGTCCCAAACATTCCTCAGATACTGCAATACTTAACTGAGATGCTGGACAAGGGCCTCTCTTTTTCATCCATCAAGATCCACGCCTCTGCAATCTCTGCTCATTACAACACGGATCCACCAATCTTTTCTAATCCTTCGCTCAAACAATACCTCAGAGGGGCTAAAAACATAAGACCGCCCCGTAGAGCACCAACACCTACTTGGGACCTGAATTTTGTTTTGGAAAAATTAACGTTACCTCCTTTTGAGTCAGCTAACACAGCAGAATTAAAATACATCTCTTGGAAAACTGCTCTGCTACTGGCAAGAACATCATCAAGAAGAGTTTCAGAATTACAGGCACTAATGGCAGTGGAACCTTTCCTCATCTTCCACCAGGACAGGGTGTCTTTAAGAACTAACCCTACGTTTATGCCAAAGGTGGTATCAAGTGTGGCTCTAAACCAAACTATTCACTTACCAACTTTTTATCCAAAACCACAGAACAACGGAGAGAGACTACTACATTCTTTGGACATTCACAGACGGCTACGCTTCTACTTGGGCAAAACCAAAGCTTTCAGAAAATCTGAACAATTATTGGTAGCATACGCTGCAGGAGCACAGGGAAAAGCCATTTCAAAGCAGACTATTTCAAAATGGATAGGACACTGTATACGTTTCTGCTATACTCACCATGGGAAACCTGTACCTAGCAGCATTAGATCTCACTCCACCAGGGCAACAGCCACTTCAACTGCCTACCTCAGAGGAGTACCTACCAAGGATATTTTGGAAGCAGCAACATGGAGTTCTGTGCATACCTTCACCAAACATTACCATTTGCCTTTATACTCCAAATCCAGAGCTGGCTTTGCCACTGCTGTACTGCAGGGCCTTATAGCCACCCCTGATGCTTTATAGATCCAGCCGCCCTACCTCAGCTATGGGATTCCACCCAGGTGTAATGACTGCAGCAGTGTAGCACAATGAACATAGTACAGTTTTGCACCTACCATAAATGTAGATTTTCGAGTGTAAACACTGCTGCAGTCCAGGTTACCCTCCCTCCTTCACCTCTTACTTTCTGGTATTTACCTAGGCCATTTACCCTTTATTACCTATGGGGAGTATTTGCTGGTAACTAAAAATGGTTGTTTGCTTTTCTTTTGTATGTTTTACTAGCAATTTGTATTGCCTACCTATTTGGGGGCACCTGACATCTGGGGCAAGAAAAACTGAAGAAAATGGCGTCGGCTGCATCTTTTATACCCCTGTTGCACTGACGTCAGGGAGGAGGCGACAGCAACCGACGCTGGACCAAGACTTTGGAACTCAGGCCGACTGGGGAACCACCTGACAGCAGGATAACCCAAGTGTAATGACTGCAGAAGTGTATACACTCGAACATTTACATTTATGGTAGGTACAAAACTGTACTTTTATTTTTACTGTATTTAATTATCCAGATTGTCTTTGGTAAGCCACCCGACTGCCAACATTCCGAAAAAATGCAAAGATAAAGACAGAGACAGGCCACCTAAGTCCAAGGCTGCCGATGATGCTTCTCCTAAGCTAGTCGGCAGTTTGCCGGTACTCACTCGAACATCTACATTTATGGTAGGAACAAAACTGTGCTTTCTCTCTCTTCTAAGTGTCAGGGCTATTCAGCCTGTCCCAGAAGAGGAATGAGGGCAAGGTTTTTACTCAAGACTTTTCCTGGTACCCAGAAAAGACAATTCCTGGCGATCTGTCCTGGACCTTTCTATCCTAAACACCTTTTTGGTAATCCCAAAATTCAAAATGCTAACTCTTCCTCAGCTGCTTCCCATGCAAGGCAAAAATGCCTGGTTGGCAACGCTGGATTTAATGGAAGCCTACCTGCTCATCCCAATAAGGGAATCTTGCAGAAAATACCTACGCTTCAGTGCAGGATACATGCACTATCAGATGTTAAGTTGTCTATCTCGCCTTCGTTCTTGCTGGTTGGTATCGGAGCCAATTCTCGGCTCCGACTCGGCCATCTGCAATAGCTCGAGAGCTGTTTACTGGCTCGAGGCTACCCCTTATCCCATAATGCCTAGCGATAGCTATCCAGATCTCATTTGCTGCTTCAGCTGCGAGGTGTCGTTTTTCTGGCTCAGGCTCGTATAAAGTTTTTTGTATAACTTTCTTCACTAGAATTCAACCCTTCTAGTATTTTATTGTTAACGATAGTCTTGTTTTGTGATTGTTAGCTTGTAGTATCCCTCCTTTTTCTTGTAGAACTCGTTTAACTTAGAGAGTTCTCCCCCACCCCTCCCCCCACCTCTCCTTGTCAGGTTAGCCGTTTAAGTTAGAGGCTTTTCCTTCTACCTTTCTCTTATAGGCTAGACATTTAAGTTGGAGGCTTTCCTATTCTCTTAAAAAAAAAAAAAAACTTTAGCTGTAGTCTTTATAGTAATGTGTTTTTTGTAGACTGTATTTTGCTTCTAGTTGTTATTGTTATAATTGTTTTTCCTTACTTTCAAGGATGTCAAAGGAATCCAAGGTTTCTGGGTTCAAGAAGTTTGACTCATGCTGTCAGAAAATGTCAATGACAGGGTGTCTATTGTTTAGGCTCTGTACACCTGCAGGACTCTTGTTCTATCTGCCATGCCTTTAGCCCAAGAGTCCTGCAGGAGCGTAAGAATAAGCTTATCCTTAGGGGTCTTTTAAATCCCCAGGATTCACCAGCCAAGAGCTCACAGCCTTTGAAATCCCCTAAACCCACTAAGCCGTCTGCTCCAAGTTCGGAGCCATCTTCGGCTCAGGGTTTACCTTCCATGTCAGTTCTGGCTGGCACCGACAAGACAATCTCCCCGTCGGCTCCATCAGAGGCTTCGGAGCCGTTGCGGAGCCACAAGAGGCTAAGGTCCCCCTCACTTGAATCGGTGCATTCGGCTTCTCGGTCTCCTTTGCTTCAGACCGAGCACAGTCACCGATCCTCTCACTCCTCTTGGTCTTCTAGGCTATCGGATCACGATGTGGAGAGAGTGGTCAGTAGGTTGCTAAAGTCGCAGGCACTAGCCAAGTTGTTGTCCAGCCCTCCTCAACAGGTATCTGCTCCGTCCACTTCTCTCAATGTTCCTCCTCCGACTCCAATGAGTTTGGAGCCGGAGTTCGTCGGGGGTTCGAATAGTGGAACCGTCGGCTCAGATAACACTATCTCCTTCGGTTCCGACGTTGGCTCCGATTTCCTCGGTGGTGCTGTCCATCGAGGGATCTGGGCGCCGGGGCTCCCTTGTCGGCTCCGAGGGGACGAGTGGCATTGTACCCTTGTCTGACCCCGTTCTCCCTCTCGGAGCTTCGGCGCAGGTGAGCTCGGCTCCTACATCGGCCTCGGAGCCATCTCCCTCGGTGCGGAGAAAAATTCCTATTTCTTCGGACCCGGAGCTTTCTCTGCATCGTGGCAGGGACACCTTCGATGTTATGCGGAGTGTGCTGGCCACTGAGTCAGCTCCACTATCAGCCCCACCGGCTCCGTCCCTTGTAGTGCCTGTGCCAACCTCTGCTCCTCCTCCAGACCCCAGACCTTTGCTTGAAGGGTCTATTATCCAATCAATTCAATTTATTTCTATTCAGTTTTTTTTCTATTTTTCCTGCCCTTAGGCAACAAGTATTGTGTTTAAACTGTGAGCATTGCTGAACTGTTGAAACTTGAAGTATGTATTTGTTTAACAATTACTTTCTAGTTACTAATGAAGTCTTGTACATAAAGTCTAAAATATCTTATCTAATGCTTGCAACATGTTTTTTGTATAAACTGTGAAGATTCCTGAACTGTTTAAAATTTGTAGTATTTAACTGTATAACAACTAGTACCTGTATGTTAGTAGTCTAGTAATCTCTTGGAGCTGATCTCCCCGGGACTCTACTTAAAATGGGCCTAAATCCAGTTAGACTATCCCGGTCAGCAAATGTAAAATAAATAAATAAGTAAATAAACTTCTCTCCACCTCCAATATGTTCGTGTTTGGATGTTAATGTTTTCTTACTTACTCCTGGTACTGGAGTTTCTAGACCTATACAGTGAAGTGTGTCAAAATGGTAAGTATCTTCATATATGTTTGTGTAATACGTAACTAATGGCATCCGTCTTAATTTCTTATAATGTCGGCCATGTGAAACAGAGAAAACTACAGCTTTTGTAAAGTGTACTGCAATCATATCTTTGTTGCTCCTTTGGATCACAGTCTGTACCGGAAATCAGTTTCGACTGCATTACTGCATGGCAGTGCTCTAAACATTCCACTAAAAATACCCTACCAATACATGTAACTCCGCACAAATTGCAGAAGGAGACATTACTGTGCACATTGCAGGTGCCGCGATGACCAGTTTTGGCTGACATAAAAGCATGAAACAATACTAATTTCATGAACTTACTCGTACTTTGATTTACGAATGGGCTCCGTTCCTCTCATGGTATTAGAAACATAACAGATTTCTGCGAAATGTAAAAAAGGCACAAGTCAAAGGTGGATCCAGGGTGACCCTTTGTCACCGCTGCTATTCTGTCTTGCCCTTAACCCATTAAGCTGTTTACTTAACAGCTTAGGTCATGTATCTAATTCAGCTCCTAGAAAACAACAAAGTGTAATTCGCATCTTCACTTTGTCCATGATTTAAAGCAGTTACATTGTGGTTGAGCCTATAGATGTCCTTTAACTACACAGATACACACACAGAAGCGCACAGTAATGACTGTGTGTGGAACGTCTCCTTTTGCTATAGAGTCAAACATGGTCAACCCTGCAAGGGGCAAAACAGTGGGAGATTCTCTCCCCCATTCATCCAATGGCCTTAATAGCATATGCCTTTGCCTGGATGGGTGTCTGAAGAAAGCCATATCATTGCTTACAATGAATGCAGAGTACTTCTGTTTTCGTGACTTCAAAGCATTCAGCACAGTCAGGGGTTGAAGGTGAGCCAACACCTCCTGACAAATTTACATAATACAGCTTAGGGTAAAATGGTACTGTTTACCAAATGGTTTGAAGGATGATTAATGGGTGTTTAAATACAATTTCACAGCAGGAAACAGATAAAAACATATGTGTGTCTACTGCCTGTACCCCAGAATGTATTTGGCTCTGAGGCTTCAGACCAGCTGCGTCAAGAAATTCTGTAGATAATGATATGCAGGATCAAAGGGATCGGTTGCCTCGTGGCCTGCTGTTTCGGTTGTTTCCTGACATTCTACTCCTCTCCACATGTTTTAAATTACAGCACATCAGTAAATTGCAAACCTGACTACATGATACTGGCGCAGTAAGTGCATGTACTGAAAACTCACTATATTCTACAGTCCATGCAGTGAAGCTTTTTTGGGGGGTGCGGGGTGGCTACTGAATATTTTCGGAAAGTATCACTTGCATTATGCATATAACTTTTGCATTCTTTAAACTTAATATGATCTTCTCTGATTCAACAGTAAACTATTAAGCAATTCTCTATTCCTTTAACCGGATTAGTAATTTTCCTTTGAGCCACTCCCTGTCTTTGTGCGTATTTTCAATCATAATCGGTTTCAGACCTTATATCCATCAGAAAATATATGATAACACAAGACCTTTGATGCTAGCAACTTGTAAGTTTTTAAGAACAATTTTTCATTTTTTCACTTTATTATTGTCTTTGCTACCACCATTATTTTTGACTTTGTCCAGATTTTTGGTGCAAAGAGGTGGAGAGCTATGAGCCTCCCCAGTCTTGAGAGGTCCATTAATTCCTAGTAACTCGGGCCATGGAGGGCATTTTTGCACTTATTTAATGGCCTGTCTGATAAATTAGTTTTGTACTGGCGTAATTATTAGTATATAATTTGTTTAAACTTTTGATATAAAATATGTCCCACGTAGAATATTTAAAAGTAGCTGTAGGATATGTAATTAGAGCAAATGCCTTGGAACACCTAGTCGATACCCCCCACAAGAGGTAAAAATTATCTTGGACTTAGTATTAACCAACATGAGTAGCCACTGCAGCATCCCTACAGTATCATCCTCCCTAATAAGATCCGAGCACAAAGTGGTCACTTACATAGTCACTATCTCCCCAACCCCCCCCCCCCCCTTACACCCACACACACGGATCAGACAAGAAAATTTTGTCCAAAGCAGATTACAGCCTCCAGAGGGATGGTATTAACAGCTTTACATCCCCCTTCCCCCCTCTGTAGGAACTGCAACAATATCAAAAACTACAGCAAAGCACTATGCAACAATTTATAAAGATGCGTGGAATCAGGAATACTTGACAGGACTACATCTTCCTTGGCAAGGAAGAGTAAACATCTCTGGTAGACCGTTGCAAAAAATAAACTTTATAACCAAAGGAAACAAATTGCTGTCCAAGACCAAGAAGGAGCATGTGCCCATTTGGAAGCTGCGTCTCCTTAGCCTGAACAAGCAAATAAGGGGTCTACATCAGAAGCATGAAAAGGCTTCTGAGTGAATATGGAAACAGCGACACATATTAATTGAATCGCATTTAAGCGATTCAATGAATGTCATAGGGCAAGGAGATAGTTGGCCAACTTCATGGAGTTGCCCTTTCCTTCCCTATAGTGCGATCTCTGTGTTGGTATATTTAGTTAGAGGGGTGTGGGGGGCTAAGCCCCCCACCTGCTTATGGTTTTAAATTATTTTTTTTATCGAACGGCCACATAAGTTTTTTCCCTAGAGAAAAATTAGATTACGTGGCCATTAGCTATTTCCAGGTTTCTTGCATTATATGTTGACTTTTATGTAGTTGCACATATGCACTTTCGGTGTTATAATATAGACCCGCAAATAAGAGCCCTAGTGAAATCCTCCAAACCAAACTTCAAGTTCAAACTGGCCCCATCTACTAGAGACGGTCATAAGGCCTTCTTCACAGATGTCCGTAACCTCAAAGGAAGCACCCAGATCTGTTCAGAACTGGTGGTCAAGGAGAGCACATATACAAGTGCTATACATATAGTAAACTTGGTGGCTGACATTCAGGAGAACTGTTAACCCTCTGCCACCCTCATCAGTAAATCAGAACATCCACAGTACTTGTCCCCTTCCCCTTATATCTGTGGAACAGGTCATCCCAGTTCTCAAAGGTAAAAAATACAGCATTCATGGGACCAGATAACATTCCAGGCTGTGTACTACGTGAACGCAGGCAGGAACTTGCAGCACCATTACACAGCCCATTCAACCAAAGCCTGAGTAGTCGCTTCATCCCAGCTGAGTGGAGGACAGCCACTGTCATCCATTTGCACAAAGGTTGAGCATCCACCAATACATGAAATTATACAGGCATCAGCCTAACTAGCCTGATCTGCAAGGCCATGGAACAAATTATCATGGACCCCATTAACAAGGATATTGGCAACCTCCAAGAGCTTGATCAAAGTTTGGCTTCGTCAAGGGGAGGTCATGTCTGCTAAATTTGTTCGACTTCTTTGAGACCGTCAACAAAGGCATGGACCGAGGGCAAGATGGTGCACAGTGCCTACCTTTACCTGTCAAAAGCCTTTGACACTATTCCCCACCAGGGCATAATAAACTGTCAACTAGGCATCATTTGATATGTTACCAGATGTATAGCAAAGTGGCTCACTGATAGAAGCCACGTAGTCAAAATAGGGGAAGCCACCTCAAGCAGTCACCCGTTAAAAGGGGCATTCCCCAGGATTCGGTCTTGGGGCCTATGTAATATGGGATATATTTTTCTGAGGTGCAGGCCAAAGCCAGTGTGCTCTGGCTGACCAAGTTTGCAGAAGACTGCAAGCTGGGTGCCGTCATCAAATCTTCTAGTGATTTGTACATCCTCCAAGCGGTTCTCACTCAGACAAATGACTTTTCCCAAAAACATGGACTCAAGCTGAAGACGAACAAATGCATCATCGTCCTCTTTTGGGAGAGTGACATCTAATTATCGCATTAATAACAATATCCTAAGCACGTAATGAGTCCTTGGCACCAAGGTTGATAGCAACCTGACTTTTGACCACCCTGTTCCTTCCGTTGTATGGAAAGCCTTGTACATGGCCCACGTCATAAGTCAGGGTATTTAATCCAGGGAGAAGGAGGTCATAACATCCCTGTATTCTTCCCTCATAAGGGCCATTATTGAGTACAATGCCCCATTTGGCATATACCTCTCAAAGCACATGCAGCAGCTGTAGAGACCACGGAGGTTCCTCTTCAGGAGAATCCAGGGCCTCAAACATCTGTCATACACATACAGGGTAAAATCCCTATCCCTCTAATTAGATTAATACAGACTCCTCAACGGTGACCTCTGTCTGGCATACAAGGCGATCAAGGACCACACCTTGATGGGACTGCTGCATATCCGCAAGTCAAACTCCACTCGAGTAACACCCACACGGACTCAACCTGGTCTGTGACAGCAATAAGATTTGTTGGTGGGACAGATGCGTCAGAGAGACTCCATCAGCGGAATATACTCCCTGTCCACATCAAACAGAGAGTACCTCTTTACCCCTTTAAGTGCAAGTGGGATAACTGGATGAGAAACAGAAAATGTACCCATGGGAATCCACCCCTGTCCATGCTGGACAGGGGCATCGGGTACCGATCTGTTTAAACATGGGCTAAACTCTTGCCTAGCCTTATAAGGGTCTCGGAGCCTAGTAACCTACTATGATCCTATTATTCGAGGAATTATATTACATATAAAATAAAAGTTACGTACTGTGTAAAAATACCTTCATACCTTACACACATTTATACACATACAGACATGCACAGGGAAACAATAGAGCAACAGACAGTGTCATTTACATATATACTTATGAAAATTTACAAATAGATGCAGAGGTCGAGAAAACTCAGACATACACATGCATAGACGTGTACACACATGCATACACTGAAAGGTAAAAACAGACATACATGCCCCCTCTCTCATGCCTGGACGTGGTGTAATGGAGTTCTTCAGAAATATTAGGGAGGTGTACTTTATTTAAGCTGTTGTTAGATGCAGTACAAACGCTTTGTTTATTGGCATGTGTACACATGCACAAATGCACACATGCATGTGCACACACATGCCCGCACTAGGGTTGCCACCTTTTCAAATGGGCAAAGTGGGACATTTTTGGTACAAACATCAGATTTCACAGGCCGACACATACCCACAGTCAGTACAAAAGTTAGAACTTAAATTTCTTGCCTAAATAAAAGCTTATTATTGTAGCATTTTAGTTGCTTATTCTGTTTCTTATAACATTTAGGTATGTTAGATACAGAATAACTGTTTTATGCAACTATTACATAAAATATAGGAAATAATTTTGTCCTGAAATCTCAGGACATTTGCCATTTTTACATTTTTTTGTCAGGACACAACTGCCCAAAGAGGGACTGCCCCTCACAAAGTGGGACAGGTGGTAACCCTAGCCCGCACATGCACACACAAACGTGTAACTGCTGCTCTATAAGAAGACACTGAAATGATGCAGAACAATACAGAACTTTAGATCCAGGTGGTAAACCATGATATGTAAGCAACTTGTAGTTATTTACCCCCCCCCATATTAAATGCAGCTTTTTAAAGCCCAGTTTGTAAGTGTCTCTGTTAAGCAACTTGAAGATACAAATCAGAGTTGATGTGCAAACTGGTGCATTTCAAAAAGCTGCTATTTGAAAACTCTTTCAAGAAGTTAAAGGTCTTTGTGTCTCAAGATGATTGCTGCTGCTCCAAAGAGAATAGTTTGCATACAAATTCAACATGTTCTTAGTCATGTCTGAGGAGTAGTATGAATGCTGATGGAAGTAAAGAAGCATACCTTGTGACTATTTTCTTGATTGAGAGGTACTGTGCTGACAGAGTAAAGACCTCTTGTAAAGGACTACATCAGTGTAAAGTAGTGCTTTACTTTACGTCATACGCTGACATTAAACTTGTTTGCCCTTTTCATTATATAGGGCTAGGTTTTGGTTGAATAAAGTAAGCTGCATTGTTTAAATGATTGCGGAGTACAGATTTCTTTATTGTCATAACATTTGATACATCTATCTAAACAGACACATAAGCATATTTCCACCTATCCAGTCAATAATATACGAATATTGTAGTTTAAGAACAGTGTCTGCCATCTACTGTGTTTGCCAGGGAGTGGACATTGATAGCCAGGTCTTTCTGGAGCACCTGGACAAAACCCACAGGAATATAGGAATTAAGTATAACCTCTTCACAAAAGGCATTCTGAGAATCAAACAAGCACAGTAATTGTTTGAAAGTGACAGTTCCACCTGACAATATACATTTTATATACATACACACACGCACACACACGCGCGTGCACACACACACACACACACACACATATATATATATATATATATATATATATATATATATATATATATATATATATATGGATCTAGGACTTTTGATCTAAAGATCCATATAATTCAGTGTGCACATGACACTACCTTAATCAGTGCTGCACAAAACATTCCCACCCTCCTGCAAACAACTCAACTAACATTCTCTGACGTTGAAAACTACCTTACCAAAGCCCAACTTATCCTCAGTCCAAAGAAAACTTAGCTTATGATAACCAATTCTAACAAAAACACTAACAGTCAATTCACTATCTACTCTACTAATGCTACTCCAATTGCTGCAGTGGCACAGGCTCATCTATTGGGAATAACCATAGACTCCCACCTAAAATTTGATAGTCATCTCAACTTAACTATTAAAAAAGTACATGCCAAACTGGGGTCGCTCTACCGTATCAAACCATTTCTTACCAACAACACAAGATCAGCCATTGCTCACTCCCAACTTCTATCCACCCTATGCATCTCCCATTCTGACTAATCTCAACAAAACTGAACTAAGCAAAATGGAAGCCTGCTATAACAGAATTGCCCACTTTGCTGCAAATTGCTCATATAGAACTCATCACTGTACTGCTTTGAGACAGCTCCACTGGCTTGAACTGCCCAACCTCCTAACCTACAATCAGCTCTGCCTCTGTCATTCTATCTATTACCTCCCCAATAAGTGTCCTGCCCTCAAAAACCTAGTACAACATCACTCAGCCAAAAGGCCTCTTAGATCATCAAGCAAACTACTACTAGAAGTCACCAACAGCTACAATAGCTTTGGAGATGCACTATATAGTAGTTCAGTGGCTAAAAAATGGAACTCTGTCCCTACAAGCATTCAGAACACATCATCCAAAGCCTCCTTTAAAGACCTCATCAGGCAACATCTCAAGGAAAGTTGGCAGTGCCATGATTGCTCCCCAGGCTAGTGAAAGCGGATAACACATACATACAAAATCTAGAGCACTTGATAATAGTTTTCAGTCTTACTCACAAACACTGGCTAATCTACAATGTATGTACTGTACCTGTGTACTATGTATGTGTTCTACATATGTTCCAAATTTCAGCTGTACACCACAAATCTATTAATTACCTTTATTTTTAAAATTAATATTTTTTTGTTTGTTCTCTCCACTGTAACTGTTTATGTGCCGCATACCACTGTAAAAACATGTCTCCTGTAATTTGTGTGTATACTGATCATGTCTAAATAACTAAATGTGTCTGTAATTTTTCTTTGTGTAGCTTTTCTCCCCAGGCCTCTGCTGAAAAAGGGCCTTTTCGGCTCAGTCAGACACCCCTGGTTAACAAATGTAAAATAAATAAGTAAAATAAAAAAGTCCGAATCCATTATTACTGAACATACTTTACCAAAAGCGCTTTCACAGAAAAAGCGCTTATGGTAAAGTATGTTAAAAAAAAAAAAAAAAAATTAAACCTACTTCTATGCAGGGGGGCAAGCCCCCTCCCCCTGCACCCACCATGTGGGGGGCTGCGTCCCCCACAACCCCACCCTACTTTAATGATGTTCATCATGTTTCACTGTTGCAGTCATTACACTTGGGTTATCCTGCTGGTAGGCTACCCGCAGTCGGCCTGAATTCCAAAGTCCTGGTCCGGCGTAGGTTGCTGTCGCCTCTTCCCTGATATCTCGAGGTTGCACTACAGTGGGGAAAAGGGAATTTTCCCTTATCCGCACCATAGTACGAACGGCACAACAAGCTATATATATATATATATATATATATATATATATATATATATATATATATATATATATATATATATATATATATACACACACACACACACACATATATATATATTTTTTTTATATATACATAGAGCTGGAGTATCCCCACACTGTGCAGAGAAAATATCCATGTCAACAGGCTACTGCATGTAGTCTGAGAGTTCACCTTGGAGCTAGCCAAATGAAAAGCAAGTGTTTTTGCAGGGTTGAAAGCCCTCTTGTGCCACCCTCCACCACAACCATTGTTAGCAATATATACTAACTCTGAGAACACACAATTCCCAGCAAAAGAGAAAATTTGCCCATCCAGGGAATTGCTGATCTCTTGCATGAGTTGACCTTCTGTATCTGTTGTCAGTCTGGGATCCTTAATGCTAGAAGTCCAAACATGAAGCTGTACTCACTGGAAGCACTCCTAACCTTGGAAGATGTTTATGTCTTTGCAGTCACTGCGACATAGTTCAAGACTGTGGAGAGCAACGTGGCTGTGCAAAGCTACAGTGCCTTCCACACATTCAAACCTCAAAATGAGCATGAAAGAACAGAAGGTGGAGGAGTATCCTTCATTAAAGCCAAGTACACCTCAAAAGTGGTCAAACAGTGTGACTCTCTGGAACTACTCCACATCCAGTTAACTCTAGGCAAAATAGCCTACCATATCATTTAGGTCCCCTGCCATGAACCAAGAAAAGCACACCGCCTACTTGGACTTAATGGAATTACTTTCCATACAGCCAACCACCTTAGTCATGGGTGATTTTAAACTATGCTTCCATCAACTGGATGACACAGATTAGCACAAACCACTCACTCTGGGGTTTCTGGATTTTGTGAATTCAAATGCTCTGGAACAGACAGTCTGCACCCTTACAAGGGGCCCAAATGTCGTAGACAATACTACTCACAAACATGAGGAGTCAATGCAGCACCCTCTGTGTACTGCCTTTCCTGGTAAGGTTGGACCATAAAGCTTTCTCATTCAAAGTATTGAACCTGATACCCCTACAGGAGCAACAACACTGAAAAACCAAAGCTAAATTCAGACTACTATGCTATGGTACACAACATGTTATACTTCCGGACTCACAACAGTAGTTACTCCTATGCAGAGGTGTACTCAGATGCCCTGTCCAAACATTTAAGCAGCTGAATAGACTCCACTGTATCTGACTGGATCAAAACCAAGTCGTCCTGAAAAAAAACAAACCACCATGATGCACATCAAATATAAACAGATTATATATCAAGAGAAAGAACGGATGTCTAGGAATAAGAGTGAACTGACTCAGTAGAGGAAGAATTCACTCCTCAGCTTGAACAAACACATCAGAAATCTCATCAAATCCTTTAAAGCTAAGTATGGAGGTAAAATACTGTCTCCAGCTATGGATAATCATAAGGCATTATTTAATTATGTCCGAAACGAAATTGTAATCTCCAGCTTTGTGCAGAAGAGGTAACAAAGATGGTACCACTCATACTGCAGTGGGGGAAATCACCAACCAGCTAGCTGACAGCTGTGGTGCAAATTGCACTCTTCTTGCCCCATTGTCCATACCCGAAACATACCCAACACCAGTCCTCTGACTCGTATCTCCAGAAATCATGTCTCAGTTGAGCTCTCAAAGGCCAAAAACATGGGCTCAGTGTGGCAAGATAATATCCCAGGATGCTTAATAAGCGATCTAAAACCAGACATAGCAGACCCACTTAGAACTCTCTTTAACCGTAGGCTGAGAACTGGGTTTGTTTCAGCAGAGTGGAGAACAGCAACAGTTGTACCTGTGCACAAAGGGGGGCATTAAGAGACCCTGGGAACTATAGACCCATATGTGTAACCAGTCTCATCTGCAAGGCCATGGAAAGAATCCTCATGGACCTCATCAACAAGGACATAAGCAACCTTTAAACTGTAGACCAAACCCAATTTGGTTTCATTAAGGGTAGGTCATTCTTACTACACCTGGTGGACTTCTTTTGAGGAAGGCACCAAAGCCCTGGCTAAAGGTAACAGTGCATACCCACCTATATTGACCTGGCCAAGGCTTTTGACACAATCCCCCACTCTGGTATCATTGAAGAACTCTCTGATAGGGTTTTCCGGCTTAAAATATTAACATCTTTAAATTAACATTTAACCATGAGTAAGAACTATTTATAAGCACACACCAAACAAACAGCAGCCTGGTTAATCGGAAGAACAGTACTCCTACTTAGGAGTAAACCTGCAAGCTATCCTAAAAGATATGAACCAATAACTTCCCTTCTGATGACGTAGAAACTATACACTGGAATTTATGCTGACAGTTTACAGTAATTTACGAGAAAAGTCAATCATGTTAATACAATAAAATGATAACAAAAGAAAGTCATATGGAACAAAAGATGATTTGATCTGAAATGAAGGCATAATGGCGAACTGTAAAAACAGAATCTATGTATGGCATGGATAGACTGCAAAAAAAAACATTTGATAGTATCCCACATTCATGGATAAAAGAGTTCTTAAAAATGTATAAGATACACCCATACACTGATCAGTTATATTACAAAAACCATGAAATACTGGCAAACCATTTTGCAGTTAAGCCATGATCAAGGGCAAATTATTACTGGGATAAATTCAATGGGGGATATTCCAGAGTGGCTCTCTGTCACCACTACTCTTTTGTCTTGGCCTTAACCCATTAAGCTATCTACTTAGATTAGATCATAGCTGCAGTTTGGTTCACAGAAAACAACGAAGTGTAAAGAAGTCTCATCTTATTCTTCTAGATGATTTTAAACTGTATAGTTGACCAGTTGAGGAACTGAAAGCACAACTACAAGTGGTGAAAACCTTTTCTGGATGATATAAGAATGTCATTTGGTCTTGATAAATGTGCAAATGCAGCATTTGAAGCAGGAAAGCTGCAGCACCAAGAAAACATCAGTTTGGGACAGGACTGTGATATAAAATAGCTTGAGCAACAGATCGTGTCTAAATATTTGGCAATTGATGATGGATCAACAATAACGCAAGAACAAATGGAAATAAAACTTAGGAATATTTTAGGAGACTAAAATGATTACTGAAAGCAGCATTGACATCTAAAAACAAAGTCCAAGCTATAAACCAACTTACTGCTTTGGAGTGAGTGACTGACCTTAAAAGGTGTTAGATTGGTTGGACAGTAAAGCAAGGAGGATGCGTTATGCTCATCAAAAGATTTTTAAAAAATCAGTGTACACCAAGACTATATATTCCACATTCTGAAGGAGGTGCAAGTCTTCTCAAAATTCATGACATGCATAGATCTGCAGGCATGGATTGCATATGTATCTGCTGACCTCACCAGACCCAAATGTGTTTAAAGTTTTGAAACATAAGGAGAATACTTCAAAGATGACTTCCCTGGTTAGTTTAGCAGAAGCATATTGGTGTCAAACGGGAATGGAAATCAAACCAGAAGTGGATAAAAATCAGGCAGCAACGGAATGTGCCAAAAAATTAAATAAAGACTATAAGGTGAATGATGAGATGTGAAGGCAAGAAATACAGAAAATGCATAAGTACAGTTACAAGTACAGAAACGTCTGGGCATAACCTCATGTTGATAGGATCGAACACAGGGATGGTTTAGGAGACGTGAATGTAAACCAAGCAAAGAAAGGTTAATATTGGTGGCACTACATACAGCTTGGTTTACAAGGTCCATCAAAAATGTGGGAAAAGTACACACAAGTAGGTTTTGTAAAACACAATTGGAAACAGTCATACATCTTGTTGCCGGTTGTAATATACTAATGGCAGAAGGACTGTATACTGAAAGGCATAATACTGTGGCAAGACTCTTCCATTGGAGATTGTGCAAACATTATAATACTGAAGTAGCTGGTAATCTCTGGAAACATGAGCAGAAAGCATTATAGAAAATGAAAAAGTTGCTATCACATGGGATCACCCTTTACCAACAGTTCAAAAAATATGTGAGAAAACCAGATGTACTAGTCCATGTAAAGAAGAGATAAGTAACATTGACCATTTAAATTGCTACTCACAGTGACTAGTGTCTTCCATAAAGAGAAACAGTGTTGTAAAATACCAGGATTTGCGGTCCGAAGCAAGGGCAATGTGGAAGAAGGATACCCAGTCAATTCTGATAGTATTTGTAGCAATGGGTCTTAAATAAATTTACAGTCAAACTGAAAAATGTTAACAGTACATGTAACTTCATATGAATTGCATAAGTCATTACTGGGCACATTGTGGGTGCTGGGAAGAGTACCTCTGGCTAACATCAAAGGTTGAAACAATACTAATTTCATGAACTTAAATCCTACTTTGACTTAGGAATAGGGTCCATTCCAATCATAGTATTAGAAACCCCAAAAAACTTGGAGAAATTAAAACCAGTATGGTGGTGCTGCGGTAGCGTTGTCGCCTCACAGTTAGACGTTGCACGTTCAATTCTCAGTTAGAGCGTCTTCTAAGTGTCGACATGCGTGAATGGGAGTTCCTTAGTTGAAGGTTGTGCGTTGGGCCCAGCAAGCCAGCACGTAAAAATCTACTGCCAATCATTAGCGGACCGGAGTTCCGCTGTGGCGACCCCTAACCGGGAAAAGCCGAAAGACAGTTCGATTAGGGATTAACCCTTACATCACTAGATGCCTAACCAGTTGGCTTACTGATAGAAAACATACTGTCGAAGTTAGCAACTCCACCTCTACCAGTAGAACCATCACCAGTGGCATACCACAAGGTTCTGTGCTGGGTTCTTTACTGTTCGGAATCTACTTCTCAGAAGTCCAGACAAATTAGACAGCCTTTGGCTTACCAGCTTCACTAATGACTGCAAATTGAGTGCAGTTGTTGAGTCCCCCAATGATGTTAACCTACTTCAGGAAGGGCTAACACAGAAAAATAATGGTGCCAAAGCCACTGTCGAAATCTAAACGCAAATAAGTACATTATTATTCCCTTTGGCAGAGTTGAATTCCCCACTAACTACAGTACTGACAACACCCCCTGAAGCTGAAATGCAGTAATGCGAGACCTAGGAACACAGGTAGCTCACAATCTGAGCTTCCACCACCAAGTTTCCCCTGTTTATAAGGACTACCAACTACAAATTAGTCTTGTAGCTGTAAAATGGTTTGCATCTCTCCATTCCAGCAAGCTGTATAATGCAGTTTGGACCCTACACCTGCCTTTTATGTCACTTTCCATAAACAGTGTAAAGGGTATAGGTAATAGAACCATACACTCTTTGCACTATTTATCAATACACTTCCCACCGATCTTATGCATATGCCAGTATTAGTCAACACAGATGAATATGGTGATATACAGCCCAAGCCCATCTTAGTCAGTGATCAAAACATCACCTAAAAGCATATCAGTTTACTCTGCCATTAATTCTAAATACAAAGTAAACCAAGGTCATAGTCTTTGAATCCAGACGAAGGCTGGCCAAAGAACCTTGCAACTGGACCATTGACAGCTGTAGTCAGGAGGCAACAGAAACAGTTCACTTTTAGAAATACTTTGATGTCTGGCTAAATCCCAATCTTAATGTATAAAAGCACATACAAAACACTAAAGCCTAAAGTAAACACTCTGCTGATATTCTTTGTGTTTCACTGTTGCAGTCATTACATTTGGGTAATCTGCTGGCAGGTTGCCCTCAGTCGGCCTGAATAACAAAGTCTTGGGTCCTGCGTCGGTTGGTGTCTCCTCTTCCATGACGTCAGGTCGTCAGGGGTATAAAACATGCAGCCGACGCCATTTTATTCAGTCTTTCTTGCTGCGCAGTGCCAGAAGCAGAAGCACTTTGCAAGTGCCGGTCGGCCAACTCCTGAAATTTTCGCATTCGAGTTTCAGAACCGAAGTCTTCAACTAAAGCTAAGTACCCCGTTGGGGAAACTTTTTCTTGCTCCTTACTGATGTCAGTAAAAGTTAATAGTTGCATTACTTGTGGGATGCAAATACCTCATAAGGATTTTCATTTGTACTGTATTCCTTGCCTAGGCCCAGATCATAACGTGCCTTGCTGTCAGTTTTTGTGCTAGATTTAACCAACGCACTGTTAAGCGTCTGTATATTTTTGCTTCTAAATATTTTGGATCCAGATTTAATTACCCTGAAATGTCGTCGGTTAGCAATCTGACTACCGGAGTTCACAAAAACACAACGAAAAAGGCAGAGACAGACCGTCGAGGTCCAAAACCGTCGACGAACCTTCTAAGCCAGTTGCCGGTTTGCCGGTACTCAGTGAGGTGCTTTCGCAGCCACTGATACCCGCTACTTTTGATTCGCAGTCCGCTACCGAGACCCATGCATAGTCCGGTATGCCACGAGATTCTCAGAGTATTGAACCCACGGATGTCTCTCCCTCCGATGGGTCCGGAGCCGCTGAGCAGGCACCGGCTTCTTAGGGTGTTTTCAGGCCTCAACATTTTAATATAAAAACCAACGCCAGCCTCAAAAACAAGGTCAAAAACATCTTCTGTGTCTAAAAAAACCGACGCATGAGCCATGTGCTCAGGGCCCTATGCCTAAAAAACAGATGATCAAAATGGCTGAGGACTTAATTACCCTGATCAGGGGTTCCCAACCACCCCTGCTAAGACGCCTAGGCAAGGCACTGACTATGAATCTTCAGATCAGGTTTCCATTTCTTCTGATTCCTCTTCTGATCAGGAATTTTCTTTTCCACCCGATGAGGATTCTGATGCAGAAGAATCCATCCCGTCTGCATCTCCTCCTGAGGATTATTCTTTTGGAGAAACCTTGCATACTTTAAGGGAACATTTTCACTGGGAGAGTCAGGATTTCTCTGAATCAAAAAAAGAGGCTTGGGGATTTCCTCCTTCTTCCTCAGCATAGGCCTTTGGCAATACCCTCCTGTGTTAGATATTGTTGATGTGTTTTCGGAATCAAGCATGGCTCCTGATTCCCTACCTCCCGCTCCTAGTAAGCCAGACAGATATTACAGGGTTCCTGACTCCCACAAATTTATATTCAAAAATCCTGCTGCTGATCTTGAGACACGGGTCCCAAAGGTGTAAAGGCCTCTACAGCCAAAAATCCTACCCCCCTCTGATAGAGATTCCAGGGCACGGGATAGATGGGGAAAGAAGGTTTATACGTCTGCAACATTGGCAATTAGGGCCTTAAACTGCCAGTTTCGTATGGTTAAATATCAACAGCATGCTATGGGCTTATTGAAACAGAAAATTATGCTGATTTCTGATTGTGTGTAAAATAAAGAATTACAGGAATTATTGCATTCCGCAGAACAGGTTGGAAAGCATACTTTGCATGTGGTTTTGATTCCTTGGAGGTCTCGTGCAGGGCTGCAGTTACTGGATCTGTAATTAGAAGGCATGCCTGGCTCAAGGAGCAAAATTTGCCTGATCATGTTAAAGCTAAATTGTTGGATGCACCCTTGCAGCATGATACTCTGTTTTGTAATGAGGCAGATGAGGTTTTAAAGAAAATGTAAGACAAAGCTAAATCAATGCAAACTGTAAAAGATTTCTTACAAGTGCAGCCACCCAAGTTCAGTAGGCACTGGCCTACTAAAATGTGGTCCTTTCCTGTGTCCAGCAGAGCCTCTCAAGGCAAATCCAGGCGCTCAAAAGGCTCTAGATACTAATCACAGGGTTCTTACAGGTCAAAGCAATGGCGTTCCTCCACCTCCAAATCTGGAGGAAACAAAGCACAACCCTACAGTAAGCAGTCTCGATGACTTCCCTCTACCTTCACCAAGCACTTATCTTTTGGCAGCCCCCTTGTGGGGAAAATTAGCACTTCATGCTCAAAATTAGCAGTTAGTTACCCAGGACAAGTGGATATTAAACATAGTATCCCAGGGGTACAGATTTCCTTTCCATACTTTGCCAATTCCAAACGGTTGGCCAGATCTGCCACAAAATCAGTGGGCAGAGGCTCAGAAACAAGTTATGTCCCTCATGGCTATGGGGGCTATTCAACCTGTACCAGAAAAGGAAAAAGGACAAGGTTTTTATTCAAGACTTTTCCTGGTACCCAGAAAAGACGATCCCTGGCGTCCAATAATGGACTTATTGATTTTGAACATGTTCCTGGGCATTCCAAAATTCAAAATGCTGACTTTACAGCAGCTACAGCCTATGCTGGGCAGGAACGTTTGGTTAGTGACTCTAGACTTAAGAGGCATACCTGCATATCCCAATAAGGGAATCGTGCAGAAGATACCTCCGCTTCAAGGCAGGTTTTTTGCATTACCAATTCTCTGTACTGCCCTTTGGCTTATCTACTGCACCCAGGGTCTTTACAAAGTGCCTGGCACCAGTAATTGCATTTTGCAGACAAAGAAGCCTACACATTTATCCTTATCTGGACAACTGTCTCATTCAAGCAGAGGACAAGGACACTCTTTAACATCTGGCATTTGTAAAAAGGCTTCTAACATGCCTAGGGTACACAATAACTGAAAAGAAATCCCAACTGGTACCCTCTCAAATAATTACATTCCTGGGTGCAAACCTGAATACAACTGCCCAGATGGCTTACCTTACACCAGACAGACAAAGGCAACTGACAACATGCTTTAAACAAATGGCAACAAAAACCCAGTTATCTGCAAGACAGATTCTGCAGGCTTTAGGGTTCATGGCATCTTGCATTCTACTAATTCCGAATGCAAGACTGCATATGAGGAAACTTCAATGGTATCTAAAAAGTTTATGGAGTCAGCACTGTCACAGTCTGGAAACAATGATTCCTCTCATTCCTGGCCTACAACAGGAGTTTCTTTGGTGGGCAGAGACATGTCATCAAAACAAGGAACTGTCATTCACTCTACCCCCTGCCATCCAAACCCTAACTACAGACGCATCAGACTATGCTTGGGGGGCCCACCTGGCAGGGAGATGCATTCAGGGCAAATGGAGCCCAAAACAAATGCATCTGCATATCAACCAGAAAGAGATTCTAGCTGTTCAGAATGCACCGACAGCCTTCAAGGACTTACTTCATCCAGGACAACTACTGATAAAGACGGACAACACCACTGTTATGTGGTACATAAGCAGGGGGGTACACATTCCTATCCCCTTTTGCAGACTAACCATGGCATTGTGGAACACAGCTTTGACTTACCAGATACATCTTCAAGCTCAATTCCTGCCAGGAAAAAAAAATACTCTGGCAGATGACCTAAGCAGAAATCTTATGGACCCGCACGAGTGGAAATTGGATCCACAAATCTTCAGCATGTTAACACAGAAATGGGGGAGGCCAGACATAGATCTATTTGCCTCTCCCCAAAATTATCAACTGGAGAAATTCTGCACAAGGACCTATCACAGACAAGCATGGAAAGCGGATGCCCTATCCTTCAGTTGGAAAAACCTATCAGTGTCTGCCTTTCCCCCTCTGCCTCTTCTCTCCAAGGTCTTACTAAAGGCCAGACAGGAAAAACCAAAAATGATCCTAATTGCTCCGGACTGGCCTTGCCAGCACTGGTACCCAATTCTAAGGAATATGTCTCAACTCCCTCCTTGGTACTTGCCTCAAATACCTCATTTACTGTCTCAGCAGAACAACTCATCCTCTGCTTAAACAGTATCTTAGAGGGGCCAACAATTTAAGGCCTCCCAGAAGATCACCAGCTCCTGCATGGGACCTCAATTTTGTGCTGGATAAACTCACCCTGCCTCCTTTTGAACCAGCAGCTACTGCGGATATAAAATTTTTATCTTGGAAAACAGCTTTCCTCTTGGCAATCACTTCAGCAAGAAGGGTTTCAGAACTATAGGCTGTCATGGCTGTGGAGCCTTTTATTACATTTTACCTGGACAGGGTGTCCCTCAGGACCAATCCTCCTTTTATGCCTAAGGTGGTATCCAGTGTGGCTCTTAATCAAACAATTCACCTGCCAACATTTTACCCAAATCCGCAGAACAAGGGGGAGTGGATTCTGCATTCATTGGACGTACACAGACAACTAAGATTCTACTTAAACAGGACCAAATCTCTAAGAAAATCTGAGCAACTACTGGTGGCATTTGCTGAAGGATCAGAGGGGAAGGCTATATCAAAGCAGACTATTTCTAAGTGGATAAGCCACTGCGTTCGTTTCTGCTACTTGCACCATGTTAATCCTGTACCCAAAGGGATCAGGTCACATTCCACCAGGGCTGCCTCTACCTCAGCAGCTTTTCTCAGAGGAGTTCTAACCAAAGACATTCTGGAAGCTGCTGCTTGGAGCTCTGTTCAAACCTTCACAAAGCATTATCATTTGCCTCTCTTCTCCAAATCCAGGGCAGGCTTTGCCACTGCTGTTCTGCAGGGCCTTATAGCCACTCCTAATGCTATTTAGTTCCATCCTCCCATCCATAGCTTTGGGATTCTACCCAAATGTAATGACTCCAACAGTGAAACATGAAGAACATAGTACAGTTGTGTACACTTACCATAAATGTAGATGTTCGAGTGTATTCACTGTTGCAGTCCGGGTTACCCACCCTCCATCCCCCTTTTCTATAATTACTCGTTTCTTCAGTGTATTCTAAAGCCTTTGTGGTGTATTTGCTTTTAGATGAAGGTAAAGTTTATGTTGCTAAAAGTGCACTTACATATATTTCTGTTTATATATATATATATATATATGTATGTATATATATATATATATATATATATACTTTTTTTTTTTTTTGCTCCCCATTTGGGGGGCACCTGACATTTGGGGCAAGAAAAACTGAATAAAATAGCGTCGGCTGCATGTTTTATACCCCTGACGACCTGACGTCATGAAGAGGAGACAGCAACCGACTTTGTTATTCAGGTCGACTGAGGGCAACCTGCCAGCAGATTACCCAAATGTAATGACTGCAACAGTGAATATACTCGAACATCTACATTTATGGTAAGTGTACACAGCTGTACTTTCTGGTCCAATTTCTGTCCCCAGAAGGAAGAGCTGCCACTGATAAAAGGGGTCCTGTTCTCCGAGCTGGAATATGGTCTCCCCATCACCTCAGATTTCTGGAAAGTACTTGCAGTAGCATCTGTAAATGTATCACAATAGCCCTGAAATGAAAGCACTGCTGCTTCCTCCTTGCTTAAGCAAAATGGCTACTTTTTTGGGCTCAGAATTCATATATTTGCAGGAGGCCTAGTCTTCCAACTCACTAACTTTAACTTATTGTCCTACCTAGTGATCAGACTGTGACAAAACCAGCCCTACAACCTTAGATCCCTTCCAGCACACACTTCCACCATTCACGTCTGTCATTCTAAACTACAATTCAGTAAGCAAGCCTTCTCCATTCCTTTTGCAAAAATCTGGGCTACCATCCATCCCCGTATAACAACCATTGTATGACTTCCTAAAATTTCACTGAGAGCTAAAGTCCTCCTTATTCAAACCAGCAAAATTTAAGTGCTTCCTTAGCAATGAAATCACATGAATCCAACCAAAAAATGTCACCTTCTTAGACTAAGAGGTATATGTAGTATGCTATAACTCTTGAAAATGTATATTGTACTTTGTCTGAAAATGTAACTTATTTATTATAACTATGTATGCAATTATAATATTTTAAAAATGTATTCTGAACATTATAGCATTTACATTGTGACAATGTATTATTTTTGCTCTAATTAGAACTTTCACATATCAGTGGCAGAAGCTGAAAATGGTCCAGTAGGGAGAGTCCATGTTCTACCTTGGTCGACAAATGCAAATAGATACATTAGGTAATTAAATTCAGTTTGAATCATCCAGATCTGTTCAGAAATGGTGGTCAAAGACATCACATATAGAAATTCCATAGATATAGCAGTCCCTTCTGCATTCACACACTCACTGGTCATTCTCTCATGCGTGGCAAACTGTGTCATACACATAGTTACACAGTGCGTTCTGCATTCACACACGCACAGACATTCTGCTTTCACGCATGCATTCACTAACGCACATGCAATCGGCACCAGAAACACATTGATGGACACATGGACACACACACACCAAAGAATACCGGACAAACCTCTCTGTACAGATTGTGGCAGGAATGTCCACATTTTTCAATGGCAGCTCATGTGGTCCATTTCTCATAAAACTGGTTTTCCAGCAGTTTGTGGAAAAATAATGAACCAGCACCCTACCCCTTCAGCAAAAGCCCAGAGTCAAAAAAATAAAAAAAAGAGAACTTCACTGTAACAAACCGAGCAATACCTTGTAACATATCGGCTTGTTACACTTAAACTATACCCACACCAGCTCTTCGACTAAATGAAAAAAATAAAATAAAAAATATGTACACAACGTATAGGGCCAGATGCATTCACACATTTGGACATTCATCTCAAACTCTCTCATACACACACTTACACAGTCCGTTCTGCATTCACACACACAGACGTTCATCGCAAACTCTCTCATACACACACTTACACAGTCCGTTCTGCATTCGCACACGCACACATTTTGCTTTCACACACTCAGTGGTCATTCTCTCATGCACAGAAAACTCTGTCATACACACACACATTCTGCTTTCACGCATGCATTCACTAACCCACATGCAGTTGGCACCAGAAACCCACGCATGGACACACACTAAAGCACGTCCGACATACCTCTGTACAGATTGTCGCAGGAATGTCCAGATTTATCAATGGCAACATTTTGGGGATCTGTTCCTCATAAAATTGTGGTTTCCTGGCAATTTGTGGGAAAAGGATTAATGTTTGAAGTTAGAAAGTAATGGCAGACATTGCACATTTAGATTTCGTAAGCTTCATAATATCCATATCAATGCAAAAGCTGTTCTATCAACTTGATAGGTTTGTAAGCTTTGGCAAGCTTAAGCAAACGGAGCATTGTGCACGTGGGTCTGTATCCAGTGATTCCACTGGTGTGGAACTGAAGAGAGGTATTGCGATGCCCTAATCAATGTTCGGTGTTATTTTTTGACCATTATGTAGCGAGCAGTACCTGTTATTACCTCAACTGTTGCAATGTCTTGCCAGCATTACCTATGTTTGAATTATAGTCACAGATTGTATTAAGGTATTTTATGTTGCCACTTAACAGAATATGTGCCAGTACTAGTTGTTAATGCTCAAACCTAGTTAGTGACTGCATTACCTATGTTTGGATTATAGTCTCAGATTGTATTAAGGTATTTTGAAGCCGCGGTGGTACAGCAGTAGCGTTGTCGCCTCACAGCAAGAGGTTCTCCCATTCGATTCTCGGCTGGAGTGCCTTCTGTGTGGAGTCTGCATGTCCTCCCCACGGTCGAGTGGTGTTCGAAAGACATGCGTGAATAGGCGTGCCTTCGTTGAAGGTTGGGCGGCGAGCTGGCACCTCGGCACCTTAAAAATCTACTGCCAATCATTAGCGGACCAGCGTTCCGCTGTGGCGACCCCTAACCGGGAAAAGCCAAAAGAAGAACATTGTATTAAGGTGTTTTATGTAGCTGCTTAACAGAATATGTGCCAGTACTAGTTGTCAATGCTCAAACCTAGTTAGCGAATGCATTACCTATGTTTGAATTAGTCTCAGATTGTATTAGGTATTTTAGGTAGCCGCTTAACAGAATATGTCCCAGTACTAGTTATTAATGCTCAAACCTAGTTAGCGACTCACCCATAATCAATTGTGTTTTCTGAACACTTTCTGTCTATGTATTACATCAATAATTGGACAAGGCTCCTTTGAAGTGTTGTGTTCGGGCCCTATAGCGGTTTGTCTGTTGGTGTATTACACCGTATAGTCATCCCTAGTTATCTGCTGCTTATTGCTGAATATTTATGTCTCAGGTTGTGCTGAGCATAGCCATTTGGACTGACCGCCAGTAGAGTAAATCTGACCTAATAAACTGGCGATGCATAAGGAGTGTAACATCCTCTCCTAGCCAGTCTATTGTACACGATCTATATATTTTTACTAATTGGCACGTACCTTTTAAACTCAGTTCTCCTTATCTGAACTAGTTGTCTGTGTCATGGTGATATTTATCTAGAGTTTGACTGCATATCTATCAGGTCAGCTATTATATCTACTGCTTGCACACCACAGTAAAAATGTGGCATGTTTTATGTAACGCAGAATTTAATAGTAGCTAACTTGAATGGGTCTTGAGCAGGGATATTCCCGCCATATATATCTACTCACAGATGTATAATAGACCAGTGTTCCCACACTGGCTATCTCTGTTGAGAGGGTAGCGACCTCGTATTGATCTTCTCATGCATCCCCCTAGTTTATCTCCACCGTGCTGTATTCTATTTTAGAACTGCTGTAGCACAGGATAGAACTGGAACCAATATTTTTTGGTGAAAACCATAAGAATACTGCGACTACCTGCTAAGGTAAAATAAGTAAACTGTCTGTTAAAACTATATGCTTGTACTCTCTAGTTCCTGTATTTGTTTGCCTCACCAAATTTTTTTCTTTCTTTCTACATGTACCAGCCTTGTGTTCCTGCATGTCCCTACACTAGCTCATCTGAATCTGCCCTGCTGGACGCCTAAAGAAAATAGTCCAGATTACAGAATTTAACCTACCAGCTCCCTGAGAGTCTTTTCCTTGAAATAAAGACAGTGAAAGTATGTGCCGTAACTGATACTACCAGTTGAAACAACAACATTAATGTAAAGCTACCGCTAGGTTAAGCAAGCCTCCCAGTCAGGTTAGCCAGCAGCCAACCCCCCCTTCTAGCATTTAACTAACCCTTAGTTCCCCATTTATACCCCCTTGTTGCAAACCAGGATATCTCCCCCCTCTCTTAGCCTGATTATCCCCCTTTAAGGGGACTCTTTTGATGCTATAAAAGTAACTGACCACTAGGTGATGCTATGCTATACTCCTTCTGTCTTGCCAATTTATGGTTGTCTTGCTATTTCTTTACCAACTCTTTCCAATTCTCCATAACTTAAGTTCCTAGCCTACTTCTGATTATTACTTCACTCTCTCATCACTGGCCCAGAATACCTAACCTCGTATTACTCCGCTTGCATCCCTAGTCTATCCTTGCTAGCCTCTTAACTTTTTTCAACATCTCTTACTTTCAAACTTACCTGCAGACTTTCCCACTTCACTGATTGTCATCCTCAACAGTCTTCTCTCTCCGATTCTTGATTCTGCCCGCTCCGTTCACCCTGGGGGCTCACACCGCTCCCCTACCCTGCCCTCAATTCCCACCCGCCCCACTACTCCTAAATTTATTCCTCTAAACCCACACCCCCATCACATCTGCTCCAATCTAGTAGATCACCCATTACCACTCCCAAACCTCCTCTTACAACACCACACCTCTAATTATCTTACCTCCCACCCCTCCTTGTTACATCACCTCACCTACTGATATATTTCCTAACCAGTTCAGACTACCTTATCTCCCATTCTACTACTACGTTTCAACCCAGCATCATGACTACATCACCCATTCCTCGTCAAGTACAACTGTTACTTTTGGTCTCACTCTTTCCTTCTCTTACTACTACCTATCTGCAAACCTCCTATGAACAACCATTATACCCCACCCTTCTCTTCCCCTCCAAACACACTTCATCTCCAACACTAGCTATCTCTCAAATTTTCATAAACATCACATCCAAACCCTGCTACCTTCAAGCCAAATGTCATAGACTAGCACAAATTAAGTATACCAATCTAAATTTACTTGACTGTTATTGTAAGCTTCACTGTCCCATAAAAAGAATATACCTCCACTCCTTACTAGAAATTTACTTGACTGTTATTGTAAGCTTCACTGTCCCATAAAAAGAATATACCTCCACTCCTTACTAGACGGGGACATTCATCCTAACCCCGGCCCAAACAACACCTTTGCCACTGAAAAGTGCAACCCTAACAACACTAGTACCCAAGCCCCCCTACCAAACCTCCTAACTCACTGTCTATAGCACATCTCAATATACGTAGCATCAACAATAAAGTTGCACACCTCCACGGCCTCCTAAATGTCCACCTATTTGACATCCTATGTTTATCTGAAGCATGGCTAAAACCTACAGTGAAAGACAATGAAGTCACTCCACCTGGTTACAATATTCTTAGACTAGACAGCACAGCCAAAAAGGGAGGAAGGGTAGCAATCCTATATAAAGCAGAGCTACAAGTTAGCAAACTACCAAAAGAAAAATTTGGACTAGCATTAACAAACTATTATACCCAGGGCAATATATCACACCTAACCCACAAGACTCTAATCCGGAGAACCCCACACAGACTGCTAATGCCTTCAATTTCTTCTTCACAGACGCAGTCCAAACTCTAGCTAACCAACTATCTCCAGATACCTCGAATCTGCCTACTTCTACTACAAGCCAACCTGCATCATTTCAGTTACACCCAGTTTCTACTTCCTTTATCTGCTCCCTTTTCCAAAAACTAAAACCTACCACCCCATCAGCTGACCAACTTCCAGCAGAATACCTGCAAAAAAGGAGCCAAAGCCATAGGCTATCCCATCTCCATTCTGGTTAACAGAACCATAAATGAAGGAACTATCCCATCTATCTGGAAAATCTCTTACATCGTCCCACTACATAAAAATGGGAACTCCAATGACTTTTCTAACTATCATCCTATAGCTCTACTATCTTCACTAGCAAAAATAATGGAGAAATGCATCCATAAGCAAGTACTTAACCACTTACTCCATAATAACTTACTTGCCAACTGTCAACATGGATTTAGACCTTTCCACAGTACTACTACTGCCCTGCTATCCTTCACAGACTGCATTAACAAAAACCGCAACAATAGTTGGCTTTCCTCCGCAGTCTTTAGTGATTTATCTAAAGCTTTCAATATGGTTAATCACCAGCTCTTTCTAAATATACTGAAATCCCTATCACTTGAACCCCTAGCCATCAATTGGTTCAAATCTTACTTAGACAACAGGCTGTGCTATGAAATAATAATCTTATCTAATCTCCTTCCCATCTCCCTTGGTGTTCCTCAGGGCTCCATATTAGGCCCACTCCTATTTTCAATCTTTATTAATGACCGTCACTCAGCAATTCCCCATGCCGCCTGTATTCTGTACACAGACAACTCTACCATTATTTGTTCAGCCACTTCTCCAACTGGACTACAGACCCTTACCCAAAAAGCATTCAACACAGTTGAACAATGTTTTTTAAACCACTGCCTCCTCCTAAACCCCCCAAAAACTAAACTTTTACTGTTCACTCCAACCTGAAAATTCACCCTAATAAATTTCACACTCGTATCTAATAATGGCATTCTCATATCTCCCGACCCAACCACTAAACTCTTAGGACTAACAATAGATAACCTTAACATCGACACTCATGTAAATAGCACAATAAAATCAGTCAACAAAAATTTGGGGTCCCTCTATAGAATCAAACCCTTTCTTACACCAGTAGCCAGGACCGCTATAGCCAGAACTCACTTAATCTCCACTCAACTTTGTGCTTCACCTATATACACTAATCTTTTTGAAAACAACTTCAACAAACTGGCAATCTCCTATAATAATATTGCTAGATTTGCCACTGGCTCTCCTTTTAAAACTCACCACTGTCTTAATCTAAAGCAATTAGGATGGCTAGAGTTTCTAAACCAGCCTCAATTTCACCAGCTTGCTATAGCCCATAAGACCCTGTATCAACCCACCAATACTTACAAGCCTCATGACCCCTTACAACAGTCTTAAGAATCTACGCTCCTCAAACAAACTGCTGATCAATGCTTGCAGATCCAACAACTCGGCAGGAGACTCTCTGTTCTCTAATACTGTTGGAAAGCTCTGGAATCTTCTGCCCTCTGAACTAGTATCTCTGTCTTCACTAACACTTTTTAAACAGAATCTAAAACTATTTCTCAGTATGCATTGGTTATGCCCCTGTACTAACCCTGACTAACTTTCTGCCTTTACACTAATGAATACTCTGCACCCTTATAGACTTATCCTTCAGGAACCAAATGACCATGATATTGCAATTTAAATATATGTATATATGTAAATAGCAACACCTCTTGTACATTACACTTTACTGTTTGTGTCTTGCTCACGATGAGTACTGTATTAGTATTTTGTCATCAACAGCTGTTTTAACTTGAATTGTTGCAACTTTATTGTATTTTGTATGTGTCTTGGAGCTTTTCTCCCCAGGCCTCTACTGAAAATGGACATGTAGCCAGTTAGACTAGCCCGGTCCACAAATGTAAAATAAATAAAATTGTAAGAGCAACATTTCAACAATGGCCCTATTTTGACCCTTTCTCTAGATTTCTTGCTCCAAGAGGTTGAGAGGTATGACCGATTGTAGTAACTCTTTACCAAAAAAAATGCTGATACACTTGCGGTAGGGACAGATTGGTATGAGGTAAATAGATACATCAACTTACCCAACAGTTAATGCACGTGAAGCGAGTTTTCAAGCACTTCAGCTGCAGTTGCAGTAAAGGATATATTCACTCCGATAATGTTTTCAGTCCGGAAGGAAACAGTGACTGTAATGCAGTTCGACAACAACATGTAATTTATATCAGCTGTTTACTGGGCCACCCTTGAGAATGTCTGTCACAGTGTGGGTGGAACATCAGGACAGGGGAGCTACTGATTTGACTGTGTCGAAGGTACGTCATGAAGGTGGTGACAAATTCCAGCTGAAAACATGCGATACAAAAAAGGGGGGATGGGCCTTCCTGCCCTACACTTAGGAAGAGGAGAAATGTAGGACTGAAAAACTTTTTAGTGCATTCCTGTAACAGCAGGTGGCTAGGCTGATTTTATGAGGAATAAAAGACAATGTGTTGGAGCCTGGACTTTTCCTTTAACTCTTGGGTGATAAACTTCTAGTACCCTTCTACACAGAACATGTGCTATCTGTCCTGCAGAAGGCCAGGAAACCTAATACAAGGAGATCCTACATTTCTAAATGGCAGAGATTCTCTATATGGTGTCTCCAAAGACATAATGACCCCCTTCTAGCGGATGTCCCTTTAGTCTTAGCTAGTGTGTGAATTGATTAAAGCCGACATTTCATACTCTTCTGTGAAAGTACACCTCTCTGTTCTCCTGCCTACCCCTGGAACCTCCTTTACTCTCCAGGTTGGATGTAAAATTGTTTTTAAAAGGGGTCTTACACACAAGACCTCCCAGAAAGCCTACTCCACCACCTTGGGACCTAAATTATATCCTGGAGAAACTTGTGCTACCTCCATTCGAACCAGCCACGTCTGCATTACTGCAGATGTGTACATGGAAAACAATCTTGCTGGTAGCCCTCACTTCTGCAAGAAGGGTGTCAGAGCTCCAGGCACTCATGGCATGCCCTACTTACACTATCTTCCATAAAGACAGGGTGACCCTGCGCACCAGTCCCTCCTTCATGCCCAAAGTGGCCAATGAACTTTCACTAAACCAATCCATTAACTTACCAACCTTTTTCCCCTCTACTCAGAATGACAGAATACTACACTCCCTGGACGTTCACAGACGATTCATCAGAAAATCAGCTCTGTTTCCTTCCACCCCAGAGCCATGGGTAAGGCAGTCTCCAAACAGACTGTTTCCTGTTGGATCAGAAATACCATTTCTTTCTGCTACTTATACCACAAAAAGGCCCTGAATCAGGGGATCAGGGCTCATTCCACTAGAGCAGTAGCTTCTTCCAAAACCTTCTTCAAAGGCTTGGACACAGCTACCATCCTTGAAGCAGCCACCTGGTCCACTGTGCATACCTTCACCAAACATTACAAACTGGACTATATCTCCAGAGCCAGAACAGGTTTTGCTAGGGCAGTTGTGCAAGGATTTCTGGAATCTGCTACGTCTTCCTCCTTCCTGAGCTGTGGTACTCTCCCACAGTATGAATACTGCAACATGAGAATAGAAAGACATAGAATAGTTGTGTAAAATCTTACCATAACCGTAGATGTCCTCTTCCATGTTGCAGTATTCGTTCCCTCCCTACTGACCCCCTTCTTAAATAGTTGCAGGACTGAGAGACTCCATTGAGCCCTTACCAGCACTAGGTTCATTCTGGGTCAGTCTGTGGCATTTCACTGTCTGAAAAACATCTTTTGACATCTCCTAGGCTACTGTCCGACTGGGCAGTTAGTTCTGAGGTCTATGCGTGCATATATCACATTTAAGACTCCTGGTTTATGACCCTACGTGTGACGTCCCACGCACCTACAGCAACCAGGCTGAAAGCTTTTCTATAGGAGCCGATGTTCGGGTTGCCTGAGGGGGAGAATCCCACAGTATGAATACTGCAACATGGAAGAGAAAGGACATGTATGGTTATGGTAAGATTTTGCACAACTATTCTTTATGGAAGGTTGTCTTTATTGATTAGCCTTAACATTTTAAGGACATTTCTGTTCTTTTCTGCTTGCTGAAAATCTTTTTTTGATATGCCAGTCATTATCGTGTATCACTACAATTAAAATACAGTTGCTTATAGCTGTTCTATATATTATCTGCTGTGATTTTTCTTTACAAAAAATGTAATTTGTTTTTCCTTGCTTGTGTCTTTTTACATTTAAAAAGTTTGTTACTGAGTATATCACCTCTGAAATTAGTGTCCGGTAAATCTGATAGTTGGACAATTGTTACTGTTTCTTGCGGATGTGTATGTAACCTTTGTTTTGTTTGTATCGTTACTGTCTTGTGCTGTGTTGAAAGCTGAACTGTATCCTTTTTATGCCAGTTACAGCTTTAATAGATGTAACTTGTCAGATGCTTGTGATATCATTATTGAGGAAGTACTTGTCTGCTGTGGTCAGTTTTACATTTTAAGTTTCCACAGTTCTGATGTTTTTCATGCTGCAGCCCTATGGTGAAGCTAAATGTCCACCAGAAAAAAAGTATGCAAGCTTAAATAGTTAGCAGATTGTGCTGATTTTATTTTCCATTTAAATATTGTTCTGGACTTTTTTCTGGACCAGAAGGAAGACTCTGAGACTCTGACACCTGATAAAAAGGGTCAGAAGCGTGAAACTTCAAAGAGGCAGACAAAGAGAGTGGATGAAGCAGGTGATGAGGCAGATAAAGCTGATTCAGTCACTGCCGAGAAGGGAGACACGGACATACAGACGGAGGATGTACTGCTGCTCCAAGAGGAGGAGGATGAGTTTGGTATGTCTTGTTGTTGTGCATGTCAGTTGTTTGTAATGCCTTAACTGGCCTACAGAGGCCTCAGTATTAGGTTATAGTGATAGTGTGGTGGAGCCTTGAAGTTTTTAGTAGTTAGCTAGAAAACAGTTACTGTATACACAGAGAATCTCTTCTTATTCAGTACATTACGTCTTTTGGGGTTCTGACACTGATGGTGAGGAGACAGTGTCATGGGACACTTATTATGGTTTTCCATTTGGCAAGGTATTTCATCTTTTAAGTTAGTACTTGGGGAGGGGGGAGTTGCAGGAAGATTTCTTCTTCTGACTTTTCCCGGTTAGGGGTCGCCACAGCGGAACTCCGGTCCGCTAATCATTGGCAGTAGATTTTTACGGTGCCGAGGTGCCAGCCCAACCTTCAATGAAGGCACGCCCATTCACGCATGTCTTTCAAACGCCACTCGACCGCAGGGAGGACATGCAGACTCCACACAGAAGGCGCTCCAGCCGAGAATCGAATGGGAGAACCTCTTGCTGTCAGGCGACAATGCTACCGCTTCACCACCGCGGCTTCCATGCACAAAATACCTTGCAGAGGATACTGCTGTTCTGGAACAAACTCCCCATCCACATAAAACAAAGTTCATCCCTGTCCATATTAAAACTCCGCTTGGATCTATGAATTGGGGAAAAAGAAAATTTAACCCAAGACTGCCCCTGTACTATTAATGGACATAGACAGCTCCTAAATGCTTTATCCCATGCACTGATCTCCTCAAATTATATGTGGTATTATCTTATTCTTATTGTGGGTAATATGTAATTATCGACCATGGGATGAATAAGGCCAATCTCTAACCAAAATGGATAGGTTAATTCAAGGGCAAAAAGGGATATTACATAGGCTTAATATGACCCGTAAGGACAGCTAGCCTAGTACTTTCCTATGAACCTGTAAAAGATGCATAAATCTGCTGGACATGGACGAGGCAATGTCAGTATCATTATGTCAGTGTTCCAAGTGTTTCAGGATCCATCTGAAAGTGTACCCCCTCTAACCTATATCATTATGAAGTTATACTGCTTCTACAGAGTTCGACTTTTGCTAATACCAGTATAGGAACCCCGTGGTGGCTCCTGCAGTGGAATCTTTAGATACTGCTTTGAGTTCTGAGTTGGCTCCTGGATTTGGCACCCTTCTGAGTGACCAGGAGAGCAGGGAGCAGTTTGGAGAAAAAAGTGTGCAAATCTTCTTTTATAGGTGTTGAAGTCATTTATTGAAGCGCATGTGTGATAAAATGCCATAGTACATAAGGAAATAAAGTATCATAGCACATACATGTAATAAAATGCCATGATGGCATCCTCTTGCAGATAAGGGGGTATGACTAATGAAAGTCCTAATAAGGCCTTAAGAGGTCGAAGGTATAAACTGATTTAATGCTTTTTATTTGGTACATCAGTCACTTTTCATTTGTTCACACCAGTAATCACTGTAATAAGTGCAGCTTTTCAGTTCTTATCATCATGTTTATCCTTTAAATTGAGTTGTCCTTGTACGCTCCCCTTTTTTTTTTTAAATCAATCTAGAGTGTTTGCTAGGACTGCATTCTCACTGCACTTCTTTCCTTGGAGGTGGGAGCTTGGAGATGAGATTTTGATTTCGGTTTGCAACTCTTGATGGTCACACTGCTTATATTGTGTACTTTTTTTCTTTTATTTTCTTCTTATGTGTGTTTGTTGGTTATGTAAATCCATTAGATACATGCATCCCTTATCAGGGGTGACTTGGCAGCAATGTCTGGTTAAGTGACTTGCTCAGTTGTCTAGCCTGGGAGCTTTGGTTGTCTACACTGTCTTTCTTGTGACAGTGCTTGCTGTGGCACTTTTTTTTTTTTAAACCTTCACTGGAGCATGACATATCTGTTTTGTACAGGTGCCCATGATTCCTACTGTTGCACAGATTTCCTTTTTCCCCATGAACAGCAAAGGATGTACTGACTGAAGTCACTGCTGCAGTATTCATAATGAATGGGTTATCACCACTGACTTCTGGCCAGGGTACCAAAGCTTTACCTACCGAGGACCATATGTCTGAATTGTGACCTCAACTCGTAAATATAGAGGTATTTAGGCAGACACACAAGATTAATTCCTCAGACTGTCTCTATATTAAAAAGGACTGTGCCACGTCCTAGAGGGGGAAATACCTTTACTCTAGAATTTTCCTAGTACCAAGGAAAGGTGCGGTTGCGACCCATACTAGATCTCTTCCCTACTAAACACATTTTTAAAAGGGCCAACGTTCAAAATGCTTTTCCTGCACACCTTGATTCTTTTCATTCTGCCTCTGTTTTTTTCTAGTATTTCTAGATCTAAAAGAGTTCTACCGCCATATTCCAGTTCACCCCACTTGCAGGGGATTCTTCAGGATTTGTGCTGGGTCATGTCACTTTCAGTTTACAGTTTTGCCTTTTGGGATTTTCACACCCCCAAGAGTTTTCAGTAACTGCCTTCTGTCAAACACAGGTAATCCAGATCTTTCCATACTTGGATGTCTTGTTAATCCAGGCCCTCTCTCCTCAGATACTCTTGCAACACCTCCAGCTAACCCTTTTCCTTTCATTTGAGGTTCACTATGAACTAAAACTTGGTTTTCCTGAGCTGCAGACTGGACACCGTAAAGATACAGGCCTCCCTGCCTCTGGAAAAAGTGTATAGCCTTACAGATTGCTTTTACAACCTGCTCTCCCTCCACCATTGCTCAGTGAGAGAGGAAGAGATGCTAAGGGCCTTGGGATTCATGACAGCAGCTTCTGTTGTAACCAGACTGCATATGAGAAAAATACAGTGGTACCTGAAAGCAGCTTGGTCCCAACACACACCTCGTCCAAGCTCTGTAAGTCTTTCCCATGTCTGGAGACGAGGTCCCTTAAGGGTGTTCACAGGCAACACCACAGTCATGTGGTACATAAGGAGGAACCACATCTTATCAACTAGAAATTGGCACACACCACCAGGGGGATTGCCACCAGAAAAACATGTCTTTATTAGCCATATACGTTCCATCAAAGGACAGTGTGTTGGCAAACGCATTTATCAGAACCTTGGAGGATACTGAGTGGACCTTCAACAGACAGGTTTTCCTGATCATGCTTCATGTTGGAGAGCACCTCAGATAAACCTATTTGGATTAGAGCCCAACAAGAAACTCCCACTGTTTTGCACTTGGGACCCTTGCCCCTCAACTTGGAGGACATATGCTTTCAGTGGACAGGGAGATTTTTCTGCACCTTTTGTCCTCTACCTCTCATCTCAAGTGTTCTTCTAAAGGCCCAGCCAGAATTCTTGCTAGTGATCCCCTTTTGGCCAAGATAACATTGGATGTTCTTCGTGTTTCACTGTTTGCAGTCATCACATTTGGGTTATCTGCCTGCAGGTAGCCCTCAGCCGGCCTGAATACCAGAGTCTTCAGATTTCTGCGTCGGATGCTCTCTTCTTCCATGACGTCAGGTCGTCAGGGGTATAAAACATGCAGCCGACACCATTACATCAGTCTTTCTTGCCGTGCAGTGCCCGAAGCAGTTCGTAAGTGCCGGTCAGCCTTATCCTGAAATTTTCATTTTCGAGTTTCAGACCCAAACTCTTAAAAAAAAGATAAGTGCCCCATTGGGGATCCTTTTTCTTGCTCCAGCAGATGTCAGTAAAAGTTAACAGTTGTCTTGCCTGTGGAAAGCAAATACCTCATAGAGATTTTTATTCTTACTGCATTCCCTGTTTAGGCGCAGACCACGACATCCCTCGCTGTCGATTTTGTGCCTTGTTCAACCCCCGAACTATTCGTCGGGCTATTTTTGCAGCTAATTACTTTCGTACTCTATCTCAGTACTCCAAAATGGCTTTGTTAAGCCATCTGACTACCGATCTTCCGAAAAAATGTAAGGATAAAGACAGACCGCATAAGTCCAAAACTGCCAACGCTTCTGTTAAGCTAGTCGCCAGTCCGCCGGTACTCAGTGAGGCACTTTCACAGCCCGTGATAACCCGCTACTTCAGATTCGCAGGCCTCTACTGAGACCCATTCAAAGTCCGGTATACCGTGAACTGCTTCTTAGACTATGGAACCTGCTGATATCTCTACCTTGGATGGGTCTGGAGCCGCTGTGCAGGCACCGGCTTCTGAGGGTGTATTCAGGCCTACAGACATTCATATTAAACCGACGCCATCATTTCCATCCAGGGCAAAAACTCACACTACGCATAGTAAATCAATGGCCAAACCGCAGGCTGAGGCCCAAATGCCTCAAAAACAAATGCTTAGAATGGCTGAAGACCTTATTACCTTAAACAAGGGAAGCCAGCCTTCCCCCTCTAAGAGACCTAGAACTGAATTTCTTTCTGACTCTTCTGATCAGGAATTTGATATTTCTGCTCCTTCTGATTACCAAGATTTGCCCTTATCTACTTAAGAGGATTCTGATGCAGAGGATTCTATTCCCTCTGCTTCCCCTCCAGAAGATCTTTCTTTCGGTGAAACCTTGCATACTCTTAGGGAGCATTTCCACTGTGAAAGCCAGGATTGCTCTGACTCCAAAAAGAGACTTGGGTAATTCTTACTCCTTCCTCAACACAGGCCTTTAGCTATCCCTCCGGTTCTGGACATTGTAGATGATGCGTTCTTGGAATCCAGCCTTAACCCAGACACTTTACCTCCAGCCTCCAGAAAACTTGACAGGTACTACAGAGTACCTGACTCTCACAAGTTCCTCTTCAAGAATCCTTTTGCAGATCTAGAGACCATTTCCCAAGGACCAAAAGGCATTAAGGCTACTGCTGCCAAAAATCCTACCCCTTCTGATAGAGATTCTAGAGCCTTAGACAGATGGGGTAAGAAGGTATACACTTTTTCTACTTTGGCCATTAGGGCTTTAAATTGCCAGTTTCATATGTTAAAGTATCAGCAGCATATTATGGGACTACTTAAACAGAAAATGATGTTGGGTTCCTGATTGTGTTGAACACAAAGAATTACAAGATTTAATGCATTCTGCAGAACAAGTTGGTAAACATACTTTGCAATCTGGTTTTGATGCTTTAGAAGCATCTTGCAGGGCTGCTGTCACTGGGTCTGTACTTGGGAACAAAACTTGCCAGATCATGTTAAAGCTAAATTATTGGATGCTCTCTTAAACCAAGACCGCCTTTTTGGCAACAAAGCAGACGTAGTCCTCAAAAGAATGGAGGAAAAAGCTAAATCTATGTAAACTGTTAAAGATTTTTTTACAAGTACAGCCTCCCAGATTCAGTAGGCATTGGCCTTCAAAGAACTGGTCCTTTCCAGTCCCTTCCAGGCCTTCTCAGTCCAAACCAAGGAACAGCAGACCACCTAGGCTACAGTCTCAGGCTACGCACAGACCTAAGCAGTGGGGGGCTCCCACTTCCAAAGCAGGGAGTAGTAAGCCACCCCCCCCCCTACGGAAAAATGGCACACTGACTTAACCTTACCCCTTCCAAGCCCTGCTCAACTACCTGCACCCTTAGGAGGAAAACTCGCCCTGCATGCAAAAAACTGGGACACCTTGTCCCATGCTAAATATCTCCATAAGCAAGAAAAGGAGAACAACAGACACCCTTGTGGTGACCACATTCTCTAGTAGCCAGACCACCACACAGTCCATGCAAGGCAGGGCGAAGGAGGGAAGGGTGGTTGAAGACAAATTAGTGTGAAGGCTGCCAGCCCAGCTAGCTAGAAATTTGAAAATAATTTTGTTATTTGAGAATATTAATATGATCCATAAGCTTGTCTTACAAATATAAGAGAACTGTATGTTGTGCGTGTATTAAACTGCTGGTGCAAAAGTGTGCGTTAAACTGTGTGTTATGTGCTGAGCTTCAAGAATGTAACCACACTACTGGAAAAGAACAGAGTTAAGTTGCAAACTCTAAGAAAATAAGAGAATAGTTGACGATGGTGTTTATCTCAGCTAGGAGACAATGTCTGCAGCTAGAAATTCTTTCTACTGTTTGGAAACAGAAATAATTACAGGTTTCAAAAGTAAAAATGTTTAACTGTTACGACTTTCAGTTCCAAGCAAACTTCTCAAAAATAAGTATTTTTGACACAGAGGTGACAATGAATGATGTAATCTGACATAACCCAGAAGAAATGTTTGATAGTAACTTAAGAACCATCTCAGAGTAAGTCTGTGCATTTTGTATTTGTCTTTGGATCTGACACCTCTCATTAGCACCTGTCTTGCTATGCAAGTCATTTAGGACACAGTATCCCTTAAGTATAGTTAGGAATACAGTAAAGATTAGTTTAGATGTTTTCTGTATTTAAAACAACATTGCAGGACAGTTTCAAATAAAGTATTTCCTGTGATTCTGAACTCTTGTCACTGTATTGAGTTACTGAGTACTGTCTTGTGCTTTTATTATTTATTACTAAATATATTTAATCCTTTTAATTGTGGCTGATTTGTTTAGAGAGATTTAAGCTCAGAGTACTTTCATGTATTTGGTGACACTGTACAGGCAACTCAAATAGCCTTGGCCACACTTACCATTTGGATAATAGTAACATTACACAGTAGAATTGGTCACCCTTTGGGAAGGGCCTTAGAGACGCTGACAGAGTGGTTGGTGGCAGTTAGTAGTACCGTATAGTCTGGGCAGAAGGGGGCATAGCTTGTGAACCTCTGCCAGCCTTCCCCCAGGAGTGTCTGTGTGTTTGTATATAAATCAGTTCTCGAAGTGTGTGTGTCAGCAACGTGGGCAGGGACACAAAGCACTGGTTGGACAGAGAGGGTGCTGGAAGTTTTGGCTTGACCACTCGGCTGAGATCTTAACCCTGTAGCTGTGCCAGTGGGGAGTCTTGATGGGGATCTGGATAAAGGGAGAGAAACCAGCCCCAGACTGACTGTGATCTCTGTGTGCTCTTAAGTGAAATTATACTTTACTGTGTGTGCACTTGTCATCCTGCCAATGTGCACGCCCCTCACTGGTGCTAGTGGTGAGGATTGAGGCTCCTTGATTACTGGGCCATTGCAGGGGTGTCACAAAGAGCAACAACTCAGATGAAACGTTATGGTGAGTACATAACTTTACCTGAAGTTGTCTTCATTTGGTCTTCAACCTGTGGGACAGAGTTCTCAAAACACCTAGGAGGCGCTCATGGAAGGATATTCCAGAGCATAGTGGAGCCAAAGGATACCATGTTCATGGATTTGATGTCCCAACTCATAATGCAAGATGAAGGTATGTGAAGAAGCCAAGTAGCCGCAGAGCAGATGTCATCTAACGATACTCTGGACCAAAAGGATGCTGAAGAATCCATAGATCTAGTGGAATGTGCCTACACATGACCTGGTGAGGATAAACCCCTAGCAGAATACGCCAAGGTAATACACTGGGAAATCCAGTGGGCAGGGGTGACCTTCGATACTGGTTTTCCTAAAAAGGGCTTAGAGTAGGAAATGAAGAGTTGCTTAGACTTGCGAAAGGATTTAGTCATGTGCAGGTAAAAATGTAAAGTACAGTTGTGTACACTTACCATAAATGTAGATGTTTGAGTGTATTCACTGTTGCAGTCATCACATTTGGGTTATCTCAGCCAGGGTAGCCCTCGGCCGGCCCAAATATCAGAGGTTTAATATTTCTGCGTTGGTTGCTGTCGCTTCAGGACTAACGTCAGGTCGTCAGTAGTATAAAGTAAGGCAGCTAATGCCATTACATCAGTTTTTCTTGCCCTAACCTGTCAGGAGCCCCCAAGTAGGAGACAGGTTCTGGTGGAAGAACCCCACCAGTAGAAAGTAAATACCAATATGTCCCTTGTAAGTATAGAGAAGAAAAAGGGGGATGGAGGGAGGGAAACCAGGACTGCAACAGTGAATACACTCGAACATCTACATTTATGGTAAGTGTACACAACTGTACTATGTTCTTTGTGTTTCACTGTTGCAGTCATCTTATTTGGGTTGATTCCCAAAGCTGAGGAAATGGGTGGAGGCAGTCAAGGGAACTAGGGGCTGGCTAGGATGCCCTGCAAGACTGCAGAGGCAAACCCCACCCTGGATTTGGAGAAGAGAGGCAGGTGGTAATGTTTGGTAGAAGTGTGAACAGATGTCCAGGTGGCAGCCTCCAGGATGTTGCTGGTGGGGACTATGAGGAAAGCTGCCGAGGTGGAGGCTGCTCTGGTGGCGTGAGTCCTGACCCCCTTGGGGGGAGGCTTTCCATGTTGTTTGTAGCAGAAATGGATGCAGTGGGCTATCCATTTGGAAATGGTTTGTTTGGAGATGGCTTTGACTTCTGTCCCTATAGCAAAGCTAACGGGCAATTGATCAGACTTTTTGGAGGATTTAGCTCTGTCTAGGTAGAATCAGACCTGTTTATGCACATCTAGAGTGTGCAAGATCCTTTCCCCCTTGTTCTAGGGATTAGGAAAAAAAGGTGGGCAAATGAATGGATTGGTTGGGAGCCACACTGGACACCACCTTGGGGATGAAGGATGGGTTAAGTTCTGAGGGGGATACCCTGTCAGCATGTAAGATGATGAAGGGTTCCACAGCCATGAGCGCTTGCAGCTTGGGGACTCTTCTGGCTGAAGTGATGACCAGAAGGAAAGCTGTCTTCCAGGACAGAAATTTTAGCTCTGCAGAAGAAGCTGGTTCGAAAAGAGGCAGTGTGAGCATTTCCAACACAAAGTTAAGGTCACAAGCTGGGGTTGGTGCACTTCTGGGTGGCCTCAGGTTGCTAACCCCTCTTAGGAACTGTTTGACCTAAGGGTGTGAGAAAAGGAGCTGCTCAGTGGGGAAATGAGCAGAGATAACAGAGGCATGAATTTTTATAGAGGAGAAAGAGACCACTGTGTAGTAGGTCAGCTAAGTAATCCAGGATGAGAGGGAGAGAGGGGTGTGCCATATTGGCTCCCTTAGCCTGAATCCAGGTGCAGAACCTTTTCCATTTGTCAGCATAAGACTTGCTGGTGCTAGGGCATCTGGCCTCGCGTATAACAACTAGAACCTGTTTGCTGAGGTTGGCAGATTGATCGGGGGTTAGGGAGTAAGCCAAGCTGCCAAATTGAGTGTCAGCAATTGAGGATGCATGAATTCCCCTTCCCTCTGGGTCAGGAGTTTTGGAATCTGAGGAAGATCCCATGGTGGCAGTGGGGACAGGCTGCGCAGCAAGGGGTACCAGTGCTAGTAAGGCCAGCCTGGTGCTATAAGATTTGTCCTTGGTTTTTCCTCCTCTATTTTGAGCAGTGCCCTGGGGATGACAGGTAGTGGAGGAAAGGCATAGACCGATAGATTGACCCAGGGGAATGACAAGCCATGCAGTGATGCTCCCTGGTGCAGAATTTGCTGAGCTAATGGTTGGTGTGGGAGGCAAAGAGGTCGACCTTCAGGGTTCCCTATTTCTGAGTTAATAGGGTGAAGATTCTTCTGTTGAGCTGCATCTCGTGTAGGTCCAGATGATTTTTGCTTAATTGGTCTGCCAGAGAGTTGAGAGAACCTGGTAGGAATTGCGCAAACAGCTTTAGTTGCATGGCAGAGGCTGTGTGCCAAAGGGTCATGGCCAGCCTGCATAGAGGGTAGGAGTGAGTCCCTCTATGCTTGTTGATATACCACATCACAGTGGTGGTGTCTGTTTTGATCAGGAGAGCTCCTGGGGAGAGAAGGGGCTTGAAAGCTATCAAGGCGAGCTGGACAGCCATCATCTCTTTTTGGTTGATGTGCAGAGCGACTCGCTGCAGGCTCCATTGGCCCTGTATGCACCTGCCTTCCAGGTGTGCACCCCAAGCATAGTCTGATGCGTCTGTGTTGATCGTCTGGGGGGGGGGGTTGGTGAGAAAGGTAGTCGCTTGTTGTGGAAGCATGCTGTTGCCCACCAAAGAAAATCTTTTTGGAGGCAAGGAATTATAGGTATAAGAGAGTCCCCAGGTCTTGATAGTGTTGACACCAAAGACTTCTTTGGTACCACTGAAGTTTCCTCATATGCAATTTGGCATATTGAATGAATAGTATGCATGATGCCATGAACCCCAGAGCTTGCAGGATCTTCCTTACAGATAACTAGGGTCTGGTGGCTAGTTGAGAGAAGTAAGCTGTCAGGAAAATTTGTTTTTCTGATGTGAAAAAGTACAGTTGTGTATACTTACCATAAATGTAGATGTTCGACTGTATTCACTGTTGCTGTCATCACATTTGGGTTATCTGCTTGCAGTAGCCCTCCGTCGGCCTGATTATCAAAGTCTTGGGTCCTGTGTCGGTTGCTGTCTCATCTTCCGTGACGTCAGGTAGTCAGGGGTATAAAGCATGCAGCTGACGCCATTACTTCAGTTTTTCTTGCTCCAGATGTCAGGTGCCCCCTAATGGAAGCAATTAAATATGTATACATACAAGGTTATACCTCCAACAAAAAAGCAAATACACCAAAAAGCTTTTAAGCATAGTAAAGGAGAGCAGAGGTATAGCCAAAAGAAGTAAGGGGGCTGGAGGGAGGGTAACCAGGACTGCAACAGTGAATACACTCGAACATCTACATTTATGGTAAGTGTACACAACTGTACTATGTTCTTTGTGCTTCACTGCTGCAGTCATCACATTTGGGTAGATTCCCAAAGCTAAGGATGGGAGGAGGAATTTAGATAGCATTAGGACCAGCAATAAGGCCCTGCAAGACTGCAGTGGCAAAGCCAGCTATGGATTTAGAGAAAATTGGCAGATGGTAATGCTTGGTGAAAGTATGTACAGAACTCCAGGTAGCAGCTTCTAGGATGTCCCTGGTAGGGACGCCTCTGAGAAAGGCTGTAGAGGTAGATGCAGCCCTGGTAGAGTGGGGTCTGATTCCCTGTGGAATAGGTTTTCCATAGTGCTTATAGCAGAATTGAATGCAATGGCCTATTCATTTAGAAATAGTTTGCTTTGAGATAGCCATCCCCTCTGCCCCCTGCAGCAAATGCCACCAGCAGTTGTTCAGATTTCCTTTGAGGTTTAGTTCTGTCCAAGTAAAATCTAAGTTGTCTGTGCACATCCAAGGAGTGCAGTATACGTTCCCCTTTGTTCTGTGGATTAGGAAAGAAGATTGGTAGATGAATGGACTGATTAAGGGCCACACTGGCCACCACCTTGGGCATGAAAGAGGGATTGGTCCTGAGGAACATCCTGTCTGCATGAAAGGTGATGAAAGGCTCCACTGCCATAAGGGCCTGTAATTCAGATACCCTTCCTGCTGAAGTGATTGCAAAAAGGAAAGCTGTTTTCCAAGAAAGGAATTTTAAATCTGCAGTTGCAGCTGGCTCAAAAGGAGGAAGAGTGAGTTTCTCCAATACAAAGTAAAGGTCCCAGGCTGGAGCTGGGGCTCTCCTGGGTGGCCTTAAATTTTTGGCCCCTCTGAGGAACTGCTTGAGCAGTGGATGAGAGAAGGGTGGGTTCCGTGTTATAATGAGCTGAAATGGCTGAGGCACGAATTTTGATGGAGAAAGACAGGCCCTTGTGAAGCATCTCAGTTAAGTATTGTAAAATCTGAGGTAAATTGAGCGTTGCTGTGTTCATCCCTTGAGACTGGTTCCAGGCACAGAATCTTTTCCATTTTTCAGCATAAGATTTCCTTGTACTAGGCCTCCTTGCTTCTAAGATGATATCCATCACTGGTTTTACTGAGGGATGGTAACAGAGGGATTAGGTAATTAGCCAGGCTGCTAGGTTCAGTGTTTGAAGCTGAGGGTGCAGAATCTGGTTCTCCTGCTGAGACAGGGTAGGAGTCTGAGGCAGGTGCCATGGGGCTAGTTGTGACGCACTGTGTAAGAGGGGGTACCAGTGTTGGCGTGGCCAGTCTGGTGCATTCAGTATCATCATTTGTTTCTCCTGTTTGATCTTTATTAGTACTTTGGAGAGGAGAGGCAAAGGAGGAAAGGCATAAACTGATAGATTTTTCCAGCTGAAGGACAGAGCATCCACTTTCCAAGCTTGTTTGTTGGGAAGTCCTTGTGCAGAATTTGTCCAACTGGTAGTTCTGGGGGGAGGCAAACAGGTCTATATCTGGGTTTCCCCATTTGTTGATCAACATGTTGAAAGTCTTTGGTTCCATTTTCCACTCCTGTGGGTCCATGAGATTTCTGCTTAGTTTGTCTGCCAGTGTATTTAGTTTTCCTGGCTGGGAACTGAGCCTGTAGATGCACTTGGTAGCTCATGGCTGTGTTCTACAGAGCCATGGCTAGTCTGCAGAGGGGGGTAAGAATGAGTACCCCCCTGCTTGTTTATGTACCACATAACAGTGCTGTTGTCCGTCTTTACCATTAATTGTCCTGGAAGAATGTGGTCCTTGAAGGCTGTCAGAGAATTCTGTACAGCTAACATTTCTTTTTGATTGATATGCAGGTGCATTTGACTTGGGTTCCATTTGCCCTGAATGCACTTCCCTGCCAGGTAAGCCCCCCATGCATAGTCTGATGTGTCTGTTGTTAGGGTTTGGGCGGCAGGGGGTAGAGTGAATGGTAGTCCCTTGTTTTGGTGGCAGGCCTCTGCCCACCAAAGGATTTCTAACCATAGGCAAGGTATGACAGGAAAAATTGCTTCTAGATCCTGAGAATGTTGACACCATAGGCTTTTTAGATACCATTGTAGTTTCCTCATATGCAGTCTTGCATATGGAAATAGTAGAATGCACAAGGTCATGAACCCCAAGGCTTGAAGTATTTGCCTTGCAGATAGCAGGGTTTTTGTGGATACTAGTTTGAAGTAAGTTGTCAAATGAATTTTTCTCTGGCGTGAGGAAAGCCATCTGGAAAGTTGTGTTCAAGCTTGCTCCCAAGAGTATAATTTGTTGACAGGGTACCAGATGTGATTTCTTTTTGTTTATGGTGTACCCCAGACAACTTAACACCTTTTGTACAAATGCCAGATGATTCAGAAGTATGTCTTGGCTTTCTGCCTGAATTAGACAATCGTCCAGGTATGGGTATATTTGAATATTTTTTTTTGCCTGCAAAATGCAATGACGTGAGCTAGGCACTTTGTGAATACCCTGGGTGCAGTGGATAAGCCAAAGGGCAGTGCAGAGAACTAATAGTGCATGCAGCCTACTTTGAAGCGTAGGTATTTTCTGTAAGATTCCCCGATTGGGATGTGCAAGTAGGCTTCCTTTAAATCCAGTGTTGCCAACCAGGCATCTTTGCCTATCATGGGAAGCAACTGGTGAAGAGTTAGCATCTTGAATTTTGGAATCACTAAAAAGGTGTTTAGGATAGAAAGGTGCAGGATAGGACGCCAGTACCAGGAAAAGTCTTAAGTAGAAATCTTGTCCCTTTTCCTCTTCTGGTACAGTCTGAATAGTCTTTATTCTTAAGAAAGAGAGTACTTGCTTTTGAGCTTCTGCCCACTGATTTGGGAGTAGATCTGGCCAACTGTTTGGTGTTGGTAACGTGTGGAAGTGAAATCTGTGTCCTTGGGAAGGTATGTTTAAAACCCATTTGTCTTGGGTGATGAGTTCCCAGTTTTTTGCTTGCAGAGCAATCTTTCCCCCTAAAGGAGCAGTCAGTTGAGAAGTGCTTGGAAGTTTTAAAGTTAAGTCATTGAGACAGCTTACCATCGGGGGAGTCTTACTACTCCTTAATTTGGAAGTGGGAACCACCCACTGCTTAGTCCTGTGCGTACCCTGGGACTGAAGTCTGGGTGTTGTTCTGGTTCTGGGTTTGAACTGAGAAGGCCTGGAAGAGGCAGGAAAGGACCAATTTTTTGAGGGCCAATGCCTGCTAAATCTTGGAGGCTGCACTTGTAAGAAAGCCTTAACGGTTTACATAGATTTAGCTATGTTCATCGTGTTACACTGCTGCAGTCATTACACTTGGGTTATCCTGCCGTCAGGCGGTTCCCCAGTCGGCCTGAGTTCCAAACTCTTGGTCCAGCAGCGGTTGCTGATGCCTCCTCCCTGACGTCAGTGCGACAGGGGTATACAAGATGCAGCTGACGCCATTTTCTTCAGTCTTTCTTGCCACGCGGTGCCCGAAGCAAAAGCAGTTCGCAGGTGCCGGTCGGCCGTCTCCTGAGATTTTCATTCCGAATCCAGAACTGAAGTCTTCTACAAAACTAAGTACCCCGTTGGGGAAACTTTTTCTTGCCTCAGACCGATGTCAGTAAAATTTAATAACTGTATTTCTTGTGGGAAGCAAATGCCTCATAAGGATTTCCATTCCTATTGTATCCCATGCCTAGGCCCTGACCACAACGTCACTGGTTGTCGGTTTTGTGCTAGGTTTAGGTTTAACAAGCACACTATTAAACGTCGGTTTGATTTTGCTCGACATTATTTTGGTAGAAAATTCAATTATACCATGCCGTCGGAACTTCCGACGACCGGAATACACAAAAAGTGCAAAGACAAGGATGGGCATCTGAGTCCCAAAACTGACGAAGCCTCTTCTAGGCCAGTCGCCGGTTCTCCGGTTTTCAGCGAGGCGCCTTCGCAGCCCCTGGCGACCGCTTCTGTAGAACCACAAGCCGCCTCTGACTTTCACGTGGAGATGGCTAGGCCTTCGGACGCACAAGTTCTTCAGCCTACCGAGACTAACCTTTCAGAGGGATCCGGAGTAGCTGAGCAACACACAGCTACAGAGGGTGTCTTCAGACCTACTCAGTTAAGCATTAAACCCTCAGCTAAGTCTAAGCCTCCTTTAAAATCAAAGAAACAAATACAGCATTCTCCAGGATAGGCCTCCATGCCTAAGAAACAAATGCTCAAAATGGCCGAAGACCTAATCACTCTGATCGTCCCCCTCCTGATAAAAGGCCTAGACAGGATGCAGACTGTGACTCATCCGACCAGGTGTCCATCTCTTCTGGTTAATCCTCAGACCTAGGATACTCTTTACCCCCCTTATGAGGATTCTGATGCTGAGGAATCAATTCCATCAGCCTCACCGCCTGAGGGACTACTCCTTTGGGGAAACTCTACATACCATGAGGGAGCATTTCCACTGGGAAGGCCAGGATTACTCAGAATCCAAGAAAAGGCTCAGAGACTTCCTTTTATTACCTCAACACAGACCCCTTGTTATTCCACCAGTGTTAGATATTGTGGATGATGTATATACTGAATCCAGCTTAAATCCTGATTCCTTACCTCCAGCCCCTGTTAAACCTGACAGATACTACGGAGTCCCTGACTCTCATAAATTTCTGTATAAAAGCCCTGTAGCTGACCCTGAAACTATTTCTCAGGGACCCAAAGGAGTTAAGGCCTCATCAGCCAAGAATCCAGTTCCCTCTGACAGAGATTTCAGAGCATTAGACAGATGGGGAAAGAAAGTATATACGTCTGCAACTTTAGCAATGAGAGCCTTAAATTGCCAGTTTCACATGCTAAAATATCAGCAATTTTTACTGTCTCAGTTAAAACAAAAAAATGCTTCCAGAATCAGATACTCCTAATGTTAAAGAAATGCAGGATTTATTGCATGCAGCTGAACAAGTGGGAAAGCATACTTTGCAATGTGGTTTTGATTCTCTAGAGGCCTCCTGCAGAGCAGAAGTTACAGGCTTTGTCATTAGAAGACATGCTTGGTTAAAAGAACATACGTTACCAGATCATGTTAAAGCAAAATTATTATAGGTTCATAGGTTCATACTAGGCTATCTGCCCTAGGGCATTTATAAGCCTAGCCAGAATGTGTTTGGCTTTCGCCACCCATTTTAAATTTATTTTGCTGTACTCTTTTTCGAGGTTAGTATACTGTGCCTCTGTCTAACAGTGACACAGAAGTGATACCCGGGGTAAACCTACGATCTCCCATCCACTCATCAAGATTCCTCTTGAAGAGAGTCAATGAGGGACTCTGCCTAACCTGGACTGGGATTTTATTCCGGAGTGAAGGGAGCCTCTGGGTTATGAATCTGTCCCTCCAGCATGTCCTATTTATTTCACTACTGAGGTTCAAGTCTCGAGCGTAGCTCGATGGGATTTGGATTTTCTGAGGTGCAGCATGTCCATTAATTCCGGGTTGGACATGGCTTTATACGTCAGGCACAGATCGCCTCTGAACAGGCGGTATGCCACTGAGTAGAGCTGGAGTTTCTTTAACCGGGCAGCATATGGCATCTGTTTGAGCCCTTTGATCCTCTTGGTGAGGTACTTTTGGGGTCTTTCCAGTTGCTTCAGGTGTCTGGTAAGGTACATCCCAAAAGGGGCATTGTACTCAATTATGGGCCTGATGGGGGATGAGTAAAGAGGCACGATGATGTCCCCTGATCTAGATGTGAATCCCTTCATGATTAGGTGGGCTATATAAAATGTTTTTCTAACCACTTTGGCCACGTGGTTGTCAAATGAGAGATTGCTATCAACTTGGGTCCCCAGGTCCCTAATTACTTCTTCTGTACTTAATGGATTACCACCTATGTGGTAATTTGTGGGCACTTTGTTTTTGCCAAAGGGGATGACTATACACTTTTTGGCATTTAGCTTGAGGCCATGCCTCTGGCACCAGTTGTCTGTTTCTATGAGGCCCTTTTGGAGGATGCTTGTGTCGACTGAAGAGTCGATTATGGCGCCCAGTTTGCAGTCATCTGCGAACTTGGTCAGCCACAGTCCTTCCGTGTTGGCCTGTACCTCCGAGAAATGTATACCGAACAAGAGAGGTCCCAGGACTGAGCCTTGTGGGACACCACTTGTAACTGGTTTGGAGTCTGACATGGCTCCAGCAGTTCTAACCATGTGGGTTCTGTCCTTGAGCCAGTTTGCAATCCATCTAGTGACATAGGGGTTTATATTTAAGCTGGTGAGCTTATCTATAATGCCCGAGTGGGGTATTGTATCAAAGGCTTTTGCGAGGTCCAGGTAGGCTGTGTGGACCACCTTCCCCTCGTCAATGGCCTTGGTGACTGTTTCAAAGAAATCAACCAGGTTTAAGAGGCAGGATCTGCCCTTAACAAAGCCGAACTGGGTAGGATCCAGTGTTTGTAGGCCCCCAATATCTTTATTTATGAGGTCCATGATGATCCTTTCCATAGTTTTGCAGACCAAGCTAGTCAGGCTTATGGGGGCGATAGTTTCCAGGATCCGTTGAGGCACCACCTTTATGGAGAGGGACCACTGTTGCTGTACGCCACTCTTTGGGCACATATCCTGTAGTAAGGCTGAGATTGAACAGTAGTTTTATGTTTGGGTTTAGCTCTTCTTGGAGTTCATGTAGGACGCAGCCATCTGACACCATCTGGTCCCATTGATGCTGTGTTTTTTGCTTTGGAGAGGGTGGCTCTTACCTGAGCATCTGAGATGTCAGGTGGGCAGCACTCTGCTGGGATAGATATTTGCCCTTTTGGTGGGAGAAGTTTGCGCTGAACCTGTCAGCTAGGATGTTGGCAATGTCTGTGGGTTCGGTGTATTTTTTGTCATTTTGGACTTATTCTGAGCATATCTGGGAATTACCACCCAGGTTCCTAACATAACTAAAGAAAGCCTTGTGATTATCCTTAGTGTCCTGTGCAATTTTTCTCTCAAAGCTAGCCTTAGACAATTTTATGTGTGCCCGTAGTTTTTTGCTAATACTGATCAGTGATGCCTTCCCTTTTTGGGATTTTGCTCTATCATTTAGTAGCTTCCTCCTTCTATTGTATAGTTTGTTTATGGCTGGGGTCCACCAGACAGGACGTCTGCCTTTGGAGGATTGGGTCTTGGTTTTATTTGGGATCGCATGATCCATGCATTCCTGAAGGTGTTCATAGAATGCGTTTATAAAGGATTCTGCGGTCTGGGCCGTATTTTCCACAGGCCCGGGGGGCTTTGAAGGATTCCACCTCAGTTTTGAGGAGTGTGAAATTTGCTTTAGAGAAGTTTTTCACTGTGGTTTTCTGGGCAGGGGGTGGGGTCGGGATGTGAATATCCAGTGAGATTAATTTATGGTCTGATCTTCCCAGTGAGGGATACACTTCTGGTCTGGAGCATAGAGTCCCCATGTTGGTGATGATCAGGTCCAGTATGTTTTCCCTCTTGTGGGAGTGGTAACAAGTTGTTCCATAGCATTTGAGTTTATAAATTCTAGGAACCTTTGGGCTAGGGTGTTGGAGCTAGAGTAATGCTCCCAGTCTATGTCTGGGTAGTTGAAGTAAGCCCAATATAATGGTGTTTGGAGAGACCTTCATATTTTCCAGTGTTCTCAGGAAGGCCGAGTGGGGTTCCTGGGTTTGGGAGGGTGGTCTGTAGCAGGCTATAAACTGGAAGGCAGTTTTACCCACTGTTAGTTGCACATGGATAGCCTCTGATGCTTCGTGCTTTGCCACCAACCTGGAGGTGTGGGTATCTTTGATGAATATCGATACTCCCCCTCCTTTTGTGGTTCTGTCCAAGTTTTGGGGCCGAAAAGCATGGTATGAGGTATAACCTGGTAGTGCTGGGGTGCTCTCGGGAGCCCTGAACCAGGTTTCTGTTACTGCACAGATATCGATGTTCTCCATGCTAAGGAGAGTTTCGAGTCCGTGCATCTTGAGCTTTAGACTTCTGGCGTTGAGTAGCATTACTCTTAGTTTCTTATCCCTTGTGATACCTATGGAGGTGGGTTTGTCTTTTGAGCCTTGCCTAAAAAGGCACTATGGGGTAGCAAGAGCCTTTGCCAATATCCAAAGCCCAGGGTGACAGGTGCAAGCCGCCCTAGCTAGCATCGTGGCTTGTCGAGCATATCATCCCAAGCTGACAGGCATTGGATCCCCTTTGAATGACACCAGTACTTAAGCCAATTGTTGAAATTGATCATCTTGTCTTCATATTGTGGCATCATTCTTGGTGATGGTAAGATGCTACTCAAGGTCAGGGTCTTACCGGCCTGGGCTACATGCTCAGAGAGCTCCTTTATGTCCCTTTTCATGTAGTCCAGGGAGGTACGTCTCAGGTCATTCACACCAGCATGGACAATGACTGAGTCATATTTGTACTTGCCTTGGAGTGACCTGAGTGCTTGTGTTATGTGGCGGATCCTAGCGTCTGACAGGCTGCTCACCGTGACCCTCTCCTTGTTCAGCCTGGTGAGCGGGACGTCCGTGTGCCTGACGATAGTCACCTATTACAAGTGTATCAGGTGTGTTGTTTAGTCTTAAGGGCTGTGACTGTTTGGCACACTGGCTTTGTGAGATATGTGTTGCACGTGTTTTGTTTTGGGGTAGCGGCTGCTTGGGTGTCTGCTTTGAAGGTCTCTGCTGCTTCGGCAGATCTTTATTTAGAGCCTCCGAGTATGTTTTTGTGTGATTATGTGTTTGGTTTGCTGTCGTGGTAGGTCTATGTGAGACTGGAATTGTAGTGAGTGTGGTTTCCTTCTCCTCCTGACTGGTTATGCCAGTACTGAGTTGAGAGAGCTTAGCCTCCAGTTTGGCTATATGGTTGCATCTCTCACATGTGTTGGGATTTGTTGCGAGGAGGAGAGGGTTGTCTATGTACATGAGGCAGTTGTAACATTGCCTCAAGATTCCCAGATTCACCAGCTGGACCGGAGAGGAGATTGACAACTGACCTTTGGACATGCTAGAATAATAATGGGAATTCCTTAATAATTGAAAACCAGGGCCAGTGGGGAGTGAGGGTGTAGTGCTTTTAATTTTTAGTGCTGCCTTATATAATTGCTTTAGTGAGCAAGTGCCAGGTAACTTAAGTGCAATGTGTTACAGGTAACTTAAATGCAAAAACGACAAACAGTAACTTTCTTTCAAGTGAAACAAGGAAATAAGTACAGTAAGCAATGCAGATATCACTAGTGATCCACAGAAGCGCTGAGAAGCCGCGTATTAGGTGGAATTAGCGTTCCAGGGAAATAACAAGCAAACAAACAACAAGCATATAAACAAAGCTAGATACACTTTAATCAAGTTACTACCAAGCAGTAATAAATACAATTGAATACTTTAGAGAATGCCTGGATTAGTGCTCAAGTTACACAAACAAAGCTAGATCCAGCAGGCCCGAATCCAGTCTATGCCACAGCAAACAAGGCGCACCAACTTCAGTAAGAAGCAGTTGTGCACCTTTGCTGCAGGATGTGTTATTTGGAGTTAAGGCAAAAGAGGTATTAAAGAAAGTGGAGGATAAGGCAAAATCTATGCAAACGGTGAAGGATTTCTTACAGGTTCAGCCTCCTCGATTTAGCAGAAACTGGCCAACTAAGAATTGGTCCTTTCCAATTACCGACAGACCTCAAAGGGGAAGATACAGACGTCCAAGAGGTAGAGGTCAAATACAAGGTCCTTACAGGCCTCGACAATGGGTTGCATCAGGCCAGAAAGAAGGGGAACACAGGCCCCAACCATATAAAAAGCAGCTCCAATGACTTCCCACTACAGCTGCCAAACAAATCCTTCTTGGCAGTCCCCTTGGGAGGAAAACTGGCACTCTTCTACCACAATTGGCAAATGATCACCAAAGACAAATGGGTTCTCAACATTATATTTCAAGGTTACAGGTTCCACTTTCACACTCTGCCAAGGTTAAAAGGAATGCCAAATCTGCCACCAAATCAATGGGCAGAGGCTCAAAAACAAATTACAGCACTCATGGATATGAGAGCTATTCAAAATGTACCATCACAGGAGCAAGGACAAGGATTTTACTCGAGACTCTTTCTGGTACCCAGAAAGGACAAAGCCTGGAGGCTCGTTCTGGATCTTTCATCTCTAAACACTTACCTGGATGTCCCGAAATTCAAAATGTTGATATTACAGCAGCTTCTTCTCATGCTAGGCAAGAAAGCTTGGCTCGTGACTTTGGACCTCAAAGAGGCATACCTGCATGTCCCTATCAGACAAAACTGCAGAAGATACATCAGATTCATAGCTGGTTCAATGCGCTACCAATTCTCTGCACTGCCCTTTGGCTTATCTACTGCGCCCAGGGTCTTCACAAAGTGCCTGGCACCAGTAATTGCATTTTGCAGACAGAAAGGAATTCAAAATTATCCGTACCTGGACGACTGCCTGATTCAAGCAGAGAGCAAGGACATTCTTCTAAAGCATCTGGCGTTTGTAAAAAAGTTATTAAGTTGCCCGGGATACACTGTAAACGAAAAGAAATCAAAACTAGTACCCTCACAAGAGATTGTATTCGTGGGTGCCAGCTTGAACACAAAGGCCCAGATGGCTTATCTCACGCCAGACAAACAAGGACAACTGACTCAATACTTTCAATTGATGGCAACAAAGACCCAACTCCCTGCAAGAAAACTTCTGCAGGCCTTGGGTTACATGGCATCCTGCATACTACTAATTCCATATGCCAGACTGCATATGAGGAAACTACAATGGTACCTAAAGAATGTATGGTCTCAACGCTGTCAAAGTTTGGAAACAGTTATACCACTAATCCCTTGCCTTCAACAGGAGTTTCAGTGGTGGGCTCAAGCTTGTCACCTCAACAAGGGACAGCCTTTTACACAACCCACAGCCAGGCAAACACTGACAACAGATGCATCGGATTACGCCTGGGGAGCACACATGGCAGGCAAATGTATTCAGGGCACGTGGCCCGCAGAACAAAGGCATATTCACATCAATCAAAAAGAGATGGTAGCTGTACAAAATGCGTTTATAGCTTTCAAGGACCTGCTGCATCCAGGACAACTACTGATAGACAGACAACACCACAGTTATGTGGTACATAAACAAGGGGGCACTCACTCCTACCCCCTATGCAGACAAGCTATGACCTTGTGGAACACAGCTATAAACCTTCATGTTCATCTGCAAGCACAATTCCTGCCAGGAGAGAAAAACACACTGGCAGACGACTTAAGCAGAAACATCATGGATCCCCAAGAATGGGAGTTGAATCCACAAATATTCAGAATGATAACACAGAAATGGTGGAGCCTGGACATAGATCT